>NC_091443.1:75022144-75285463 GCF_964237555.1 Oryctolagus cuniculus
CTAATATAGGCGACACCTCGTTTTTGCAAGCGGATTCTGTGTATCTTCTGATTTGATCAGATAATCTCAAACAAGGGCCAGCAGTGGGAACAGATGCTTTCACATATGTGTCTTTCTGAACTGTATAAAGTTCCCAGAGGCTCTGAGAAGAGGAAAGTTTTAGCTCTTTTGAAAGGCTCACAGGAAGTTATTTTACAAAATCAGTTAAGAGACACAGCTGTAATCTGGCATTCTACATTTGCATGCTAGCATCTGAACTGGCAAAGACAGGTACCTTTGCCACAAAACAACTCTGCAATATGAAGGGGCAAGATTACCAACTCCCAATCTAATTAGCCATGCCTTTAAGTTTTACTAAATTACTAATTCCAGGCAGAGGGTGGGACCAGTGTCCCACTTTTATATTCTACTCTTATTTCAGAATAACACAAAGTTTAGAGTGCTGCTATGAAATACATTTACCTAAATCCAGAAGTTTTAAAATTTCATATATATATATTTTAGAGTTGTCATCTTCTCTCCCCAACAGCTTACATAGCAGTAACATAATCCCAACAAGATGTGGCTTTAGAACATAAATATTAAAAAGACCAACAAAGTGGTTACTGCTTCTCTGAGCAAACATTCAGTCAGCTGTGCCCACAGAGCAGACCAGGGCACAGGCAGTGAGGACCCACAGAGTACAGTACCCTTCCTTCACCATGCACCCCTGCTTCTACATACACTCCTCTTCCAAATGCAAAGCAGAGTTATGGTTAAAAAGTAACTAACATGAAGAAAGATGACTTTTGAATGCACTTGGTTGCCAACTGCTGGGTAAAACGTACTGAAGGCATTGCAAGCAGACTGTTAACAGCAGACTAAAAATATTTCAGTGATGACAAAATTTCAAAAGGATTTGAACAAATAACACCCCAAAGTTAATGACAGTGGTTTATGGTTAGAACAAACAAAGCAAAATAAGCAGAAGCTCCTTGAATAGTATAGTAAATATTAATAAAAGTTAATCATGAAAATGGAATTTTTATGATTTTTTAAGACATGAATATCACTACACCAAATGAGTATCTGTGTTATAAAGTGTGGCTGTTTCATTTTTATTTTATTCCCCCTAAACATATTTAACATTCTGAACTATACTCAGGCAGGAAGCCTTTCTGATTTGCTGCTTCACAAACATGGATTTCACAAAAAACAGAGAATGCCAAATTATGCATTTAATATTGCTTTTAGGCAGTATTACTACATAAGAACGTAGCCACATTGCCATAGGCATCTATATACTGTAGACTGACCTAAGTGGCTAAGTAGTAAATATTACTCCCCACCACCACCACTAATTTGTGCTCTTATTCAAAGACTGTTTTCAACTCCTAAAGGGAGCACTTGATAGCATCAGTTACTTTGCAGGGGTGAGGAACATTTTTTCTGCCAAAGGCCACTGGATATTTATAACATCATCTGCAGGCCATTCAAAATTAACTTAAAAATTAGCCTGCTACAGATTTATTGAATTTCTAGTCTTGCCTACAGTTGCCTTTGCAGAGCCACACCAAAAGACTTCCTGGGCCTTTATGACCTGCAGGTCCGACGTTCCCCACCCCTGACTTAAGAAGGACAGCTCTTGCACCATCAAACAATTTCTCTGTTCAGTGCAGAAGGTTTTTAAGGTACTTGGCTCAATATGCTAAGTTTTACTGTACCTAATTTACCCAGGAAGGCAATTAATGAACAAAAATGCAGGAGTTAAAGTCAAGAAGCCACTATTAGCAAGAAAAACCACAAATTAACAACATTCCATTTGAGGAGACAAATATAACCTGTTGGCTTGTTTTAACCCTTCATAAACCAGCCACAGCTCTCCATCCTCATTCAACTCATGGAAATCCATAGCAGACGATCTTCCATGCAAAAGGAACAACAATGCAAAACACAAAGGGATACAGGATGGTGATGAGATGGTGACAGTCAGGCAGCACATGGTATTTTAATATCTTATTCAATGAGTAAGATTGTTTTTATTAATTACAGATGACTTTTAAGACTTTACCATAAAAATGATTTTGTAATATTACAAGTAAATGGGTAGAAATAAAAAAAACAAAACAAAAAACCAAACCCCCCCAACACACCATATCTACTTTTCCTACAAAAATAAGAAAGGACTGAAGAGGTGTTTTATTGATTTATTCAGCTAGCAGAGTGATCTTACATATCAGGAATTAGATTAGTGGCTATCCATGATACATACACAATGACTATTTCAGATATTGTCTTCTTATGACAACCTTTACAACATATATTAAATTATGCTTTAAGTCTTCTGGGTAGGAACCTGTTTTAGCTTAATAAATCTGATATCCCCTTTAAAAGCTTGTGGCTCAAATTCTTATACAAGTAACACATGGGGCCGGTGCTGTGCCTGTAGTAGGCTAAGCTTTTCCCTGTGGCATCAACATTCAACGTGGGCGCCGGTTCTAGTCCTGACTGCTCCTTTTCTGTTCCAACTCTCTGTGATGGCCTGGGAAAGCAGCAGAAGATGGCTCAAATGCTTCGGCCCCTCACCTGTGTGAGAGACCCAGGAGAAGCTCCTGGTATCGGATTGGCTCAGCTCTGGCCATTGCAGCCATTTGGGGAATGAACCAGCAGATGGAAGATCTTTCTCTCTGTCTCTCCCTCTCTCTGTCTGTAACTCTACCTCTCAAATAAATAAATAAAATCTTAAAAACAAGAAATAAATAAAAAAATGCCCAAAGCTCTCAGCTTTTATGACATTATTTTAAAAATTTTTCTGTGTCAAAAATTAACTTAAAGGGGCAAGTGTTCACTTTAGTGGTTAAGACACCAGTTAAGACTGTCGAGTTCCATACCAGAGTATCTGGATTCGATACGCAGCTCTAGCTTCTAACTCCAACTCCCTGCTAAAGCAAACCCTTAGGGAGGCAGTGGTAATGACTTAAGTAAGTGGGTTCCTACCACCCATGTGGGAGACATGGATTGAATTTTTGGCTTCAGTAAGACCTGGTTCTGGGTATTGCTGGTATTGGGTGAGTGAATCAATAGATGGGAACTCTGTCACTTTCTCTCTTTGTTTCTTAAATAAATAAATAAAAATAATTAATTTTAAGACCTGGATAAGTGGCTTTATGTTATTTTTATATTAAAATATGTTAACTAATAAACTGATGACAAAGTTGGTAATAGGTTTTTTTTTTTTTTTTCACCAAAGGTATAAAAATAATACTTTTTGGAGCATCTGGTAAATGTCAGGACTTGTTCTACAGCTTTTCACTGTGCTGTTTCATTTCATCCTCCCAGTAACCCAATTTCTATCATGTGCCCCATTGCAGAGGAAGATGCAGAGGTTTAGAAGTAAGATGCCTGCAGATGTTATGTAGCTGGTAAGTAGTACGGCCTAGTGCTGTCTGATTCCAGAGTCCAGTTCTTATGCCAGCTCATTTTTTTTTTTTTTGCTATATTTACATAGCATATTAAAGGGATTTCCCTTCTATTTTTCTATCTACCATCTCTCCCTTAGAAGCTCACCTATTTGTGTGGCTTCAATCATATTATCATACTCTGATTATTTTAAAATGCATCTCACAGCCCACACATCTCTCTTGACTTCAGACCAATATACAGAACTGCCTAAGAGGTTTCGCTCCTTGGATGCCCTACTGGCTCCTTAAACTCATTCTGTGTAAATCTACTCATCATCCCCAACTAGCACTGTTCCACATCACAGTCCCTCAATTGTAGAATGGCCTTGCCACATCCAGCCAAATGTCCATAGCAGGAACCTTCCTTATCCCTTCCCACATATTCAACTCACCACCAGGCTTACTAACCTCATCTTCTAACATATCTCCCAAATTATCCTGTTTTTCTCAATCCCAACAGCCACCAAATAGGCCCGAGTTTCCATAATCAGTCACTGTATTGTGGTAATCACCTCTTAACTGGTATATAAGCTTTCAATAATTGTTCCACTGCAACCTGTTCTCTAATATAGCAGGCAGACTAGCTTCCTAAACATCAACCCTGATCACGTCACTTTACTTAAAACCTTTCAGCGGTTTCCACTGTTCTTGGAATTAAGTTTAAATTCTCTTAGCTGTCTCTCCAGCAGCCTATAGCCTCTGACAGAGTGGGGACTGCCAATTTTTCCAAAATGTGGCACACGGTATGGCATGCAGTGGGCAGGCATGCAAAACAGCTGGTTATTGAAAAGCTGAGTGGATGAAGAGACAGTGTGACACTCATAGAACTCTTTCCACACCCACATTTTCTTAGATATAAATGTATATTTATAACCTGTATTCATAAATTAAAATTTAAGTTTAACCAAATTATTTTAAAAACATTTCTCTACCCTTATCCATAAAGGAAAGTAGGAAATACCTTACTTTCTGCATAGTACTGTTCTTTAGTCTGTGAAGTATTTATGGACACCAATACTGGTATGATGCACTGATAAGACAAGTCTCCATAACGTTTTCCTCTATGATCATCACTGGCCATGTTTTCTCAGAATGGTCTGGTATGCCATCTTTGAAGCTGAGAGTTTATTAGCGCTAAGGCTCTGTTGGGAAGGGAGGTGGTCACAGAGCTGAGGGGAATTCCAAATACAAGCCCTCATGCTTCCATCCTAAAAGCACTGGAACCACTTTAGAGTTACAGGACCAAAGGTGAAGTGATCCCAGATACCTCACTTCTCGTCACACTAAGTTTCAATGAATGAAAGCTACAGTTGCCCCTACAAACCTTCACAAATAACCAGGATGAGTAACAAATAAAAGTGACCATGAGGACAGTCTAAACTGGGTTGATGGTTTTCTTCTCAAGGCAGCTCACCTCAAAGACAAGACACTAAATATACAAAACATTTTCCCTTGATGAAAAGAACATTCTCCCTGATAGCATTCATCAATAACACTGCCTTCTAAATGAGATTTTACCTGAGAATACATTAGAAACCTGGGACTTTCTTCAGCAGTCAGTTGATGACTAATAAAGCATGCATAAACACTTCGGCTTGCTGCACAAAAGGATGGCTGGAAGACTGAAAATCAACACAACTGAACCAAATGCATAAAGGAAGTGTCAACTTACCTATTTGTTTCCTTCAAGCCAATGTAGGCTTGGGCTATTTCACCTTTATCTTTCATTTTTTGTACATCTTCCAAAAGTATTGTGGAATCTGTCATTGTATTCTGAAGGGGAAATGATACATTTCCATATTAAGATTCAATTCAAATGCTTTGAACTATACACAACTTATTTCTTTCCTCCAGTGAGGGGGGTTTATGTGCTCCAGGGCATCACCCTAGTCCTGTGTTAATTGTAGAGGTTAAGACAATGAGGCACTTTTGCTCCCTCTCCTGAGAACCCATTACAAAGGTGATGAGATTCCAGAATACCACTGTCCTGTAAAGGAAATCACTGATGGGCTATACGTGTTTTACACTATGTGAAAAAAATTTATTTATACACACATACATGAGTATACGAGGGTACTTCAAGTTCATTGGAAAATAGAACTAAAAGATAATTATTGGCGCATAGTTATTTTTCACAGCACACTTTCCCATGAGCTTTTTGAGACCCTTTGTATGTCTATAAATGTTTTATATGCACAGATATATGTTAATATATATACACATATACACAGACTCCATTTAAAGTATATAGTATATAATGTAGAACTTATAACATTAGAAAGATAACAAGGCAAAAATTTAACAGAATACATAAAGCTGTTCTTTTTACTACTTTCTGATCAGTTAGAATGGAACAAACACTCTCAATAAAACACTAAAAATACGACACACAGCTCATTTTTTAAAATTAAATGCTCAATGCAAAGAAGGTGGTGTTCAGATGATATGCTTCAGCAAAATTAAATTTTGTTCTCACATCTTCAGATATATATAAATGGTAAGAGTTTAGCTTCTTTTAAGTATCTACCATCTGCTGTTATTCAGTGGCTTTTTTCTCCAGTACAGTATAATAGGGAACATAAGCTTCAGAAATAATCTGACAGGTCAGGATTACTAATGATTTTATGTAATACGGCCTTTTACACCAACATTCTTACTTTAAGTTTTTCTTTTTGTCTGATCTGATAACCACTGTAATTCAGAATCTTGCTGCTACTCAGATACTCTGCACCTTTCTAGACCAGACACTAAGAATCAATGCTCTACAGCCTTGAAAGAAAAAATGCTTTAGAACCCCATGGCACTTCACTTGTCTGAACTGTATTTGTCTCAGGCTCTAGCAACATCTGCTCTAGACTCAGGTCTCCTAGTTCAGTGGACTTAAGAGAATACACTTCAAATATCATGATCTTAGAGACGAGTTCCAGGATAACTTTTATACCAACTATAGGCTTATCAATGTTTGCTCAGATTTCAGTGTGTGTAAGAAACATTCTTTAAAAAAAAAACCACTTTTCTCCTACTGTCATCCTTTTGTGAGTTTAGAAATGCATTATTCAATAAGGTTAGATATAATCTGATAAACACTATTAATAAAGATTAGGATTAATTACATTTTAAAGATCTTTTCCATAAATACCACATACTCATATAACATTTCTTCAGCTATGATTTCTAACTATTTAAGATGGATTACAAAGAATTCCTTTTATTTCTCTCAAAGGAAAAAAAAACTTTTTCTATTCCATAAAGAATCATACTCAGATTTTTTAAGACCTTTAAGTAGTAACTTTCAAAGACTCAAGTCAATAATCCTCGATGTGTGCTCTGATATCTGAGATCTATTTGGTGTGGTTCTGAACTTCTAGGAAACTGAGTAACCTGATTTAATTCTCTAACCCACTGGAAAGCAAGGCATCCTTAAATGCTCTTGTCCTGGGGAGTATGTGGCAGTTCTTCCCCTATCCTGGCTCCTCAGGCTAGGAAGTGGCAGCCAGGGGATGAGACTGGACTCAGACCAGCGGCATTAGAAGTCCCTCATTCACTCCTCAGTTTTTCTCCCCCAAGTCAGTGACCAGAAGTTCTGAAAGGGTTGCACCATGCAGGAAAATCCCAGCACGACCTGTCAGGCAGCAGGGGGTCAGAGTCGGTACAGGCGGGTGTGCTGTGCTCCTCAGGCCCCGCCTCGCGCATCATGAGCCAATAAAGCCATAGCTGGAAGGTACTAGAGCTCAGCAGCCTCTGCTTTTGAGTATACTCCAAGTTCAGAGATCCCCCCAACTCCCTGCTTGTGCCTGACTGGCCATAACTATAAAGGGAGTCACAGAACTGATCCAGGATGGAATCTATGACCACCACTGTTTTCCAAAACAGGAAGGAATCAAACAAGAAATTAATCTGTAAATGTCAAAACAGACTTGATAGTTGGAAAGCAGCAACTGTGTATAGTAGGGGATAGTGGTATACTAAAGTTAGGAATAAATAGAAGTATTTACTAAAAATTGGAAGAAATCTTATAATTACCTTGTCATCCTGAAAATCAGAGGCCAGCAAGCACAAAAAAAACATAAATCTTTAGATCGACAAGTAAATTCTCTCAACGAGTCCCCGTTATAACAGGTAACAGTAAATTTAAAAATCAGCCACAAACTGTTTCTCCTAGAACTAACTCTGTAAATCAATATTCATGGAACTGGCATAAAATGGAGGCTAGCATTTATTTGTGTCATAATAACTCTTATTTCTTAGAAGAAAAAAATGCTTGAAATTCTTTTTTAGTTGTTTTGGTTTCTCTGGTTATGAAATATTTTTGTGTATATGAGAGAACAACTCTCTTGTTAATGCACATGGGTGAGGTCTTTGTCCCAGGTCTGTGAGAGTTACAGCACTGCCCACTAGCAGTTCCACATAAGCCCTTCCAGAATACTCTGAGGTAGAGCAGAGAAAGGAGACTTGGCTGGGCTGGACCATCCCTAACTTACCACTGCCCTGCAAAGGAGTCGTGAGGCCAGTATCTGACTAGAAACAGCCCCAGGGTGTTGGGAAGGTCTCAGTCAGTGTCACGGGCATTTTTCCTGGGAGAGGACTTGACTGCATGTGCAGGCTATGAGCTGGGTGAGCAGAGACCTTTGTTAGACAGGGCCAGCCTGTTGTGGGCAGGTGAGCAGCTGTCCCAAGGGGCATATAGGCTAGGTAAGGCTTCATTTTTGTTTTTTGTTTTTTTGTTTGTTTGTTTTTTTGACAGGCAGAGTGGACAGTGAGAGAGAGAGACAGAGAGAAAGGTCTTCCTTTTGCCATTGGTTCACCCTCCAATGGCTGCCGCGGCCGGCGCGCTGCAGCTGGCGCACCGCGCTGATCCGATGGCAGGAGCCGGGTACTTATCCTGGTCTCCCATGGGGTGCAGGGCCCAAGCACTTGGGCCATCCTCCACTGCACTCCCTGGCCACAGCAGAGAGCTGGCCTGGAAGAGGGGCAACCAGGACAGAATCCGGTGCCCCGACCGGGACTAGAACCCGGTGTGCTGGTGCCGCGAGGCGGAGGATTAGCCTAGTGAGCCATGGCGCCGGCTTCTTTTCCTTGGTTCTAAAGCTTATTGTGAGACTACATTATATCACATAAATATATACAATGATCTGTAAAAAAATTTTAAAAGGAATATCAATTTGTCCCAAGGGAATCAGAGAGACAAATCTCATTTTGGACTCTGTGGATGAGCACGCAGAGCCTTGTCTCTGGGCTCAGCCATCGTAGCAGCTATGGGAATCAACTGGGGACAGTGAGGCCTCATGGCTAAACCACGGGAGAGAGTCCTTTTCTGGAAGTTTGTCACCTCAGACTCAGTCAATGATTTGTTTTAAAACTACGAAGCCCATGTCTTTACACAACCCTGCCTGTTACAGGACTTTTTGTTCCCCCAAAATGATTGAGTGGGATATCTTGTTTTTGGATTTACTATTTTTCTTCTCATTTCAAGATTCACTTTTTGAAGGGCAGAGTAAAAGAGAGAGAGAGAGAGAAAGAAACAGATCTTCCATCCACTGGTTCACTCCTCAAACGACCACAACAGCCAGGGCTGAGCCAGGCCAAAGTTAGGAGCCAGGAACTCCATGTGGGTCTCCCATATGGGTGGCAGGAACTCAAGTACTTAAGCCATCATCTTTTGCCTTCCAGGATGTATTGGAAGGGAGCTGGATCAGAAGCAGAATAACTGGGATTCAAACTGGCACTTTGATATATAATACAAGTATCCCAAGCAGCAGCTAATCGAGCTGCACTACAAAACCTACCCCAGAATTTGCTATTTTTCTGATCATTGTGGATCCCAGGTGTGAGGTGCCTTGACCAAATCCAGTTGTACATGTCAGACACAGAATCTAAACCACATACAGAAATATCATTTCTCGGAGAAGTATACTCAGATTTTCCCAGCATCTAGCTCGTGCTATGTCATGGACATTTTACATGGCATGTGACGCAGCTGGGATACTTGATGGCTACGATTTCTAGAAACTTGGCCACACACACAGGTCAGGCTTTCAAGATGATTATTCAGAATCCCTCTGACAGCAAATGACAAAGAGGCCTATTCTCATTAGCACATGGTACCACTGGGTCTCAAAGTAGCAGAGCACAGGGAAGAACTTCAAGGGGCCATCCTCAGTGTGGAACCCTTTCCCTGGAATCCCCTAACATAGTCACTCTCAATGGGCACAGCTCTCCCTATTAAACAGAACTCCCTAAGTTGAGCAGAGATCATCTCCATATGTTACCTTCCCAATTAAACAGGCTGTTTTCAAGAAATCACTTTCGGCCGGCGCCACGGCTCACTAGGCTAATCCTCCGCCTCGCGGCAACGGCACACCGGGTTCTAGTCCTGGTCAGGGCGCCGGATTCTGTGCCGGTTGCCCCTCTTCCAGGCCAGCTCTCTGCTGTGGCCAGGGACTGCAGTGGAGGATGGCCCAGGTGCTTGGGCCCTGCACCCCATGGGAGACCAGGATAAGTACCCGGCTCCTGCCATCGGATCAGCACGGTGCACCAGCCGCAGCGTGCCGGCCGCGGCAGCCATTGGAGGGTGAACCAACGGCAAAGGAAGACCTTTCTCTCTGTCTCTCTCTCTCACTGTCCACTCTGCCTGTCAAAAAAGAAAAAAGAAATCACTTTCAAGTTGCATTTAATGCCTCCCCAAGCAAGAAAACTTATGGATTTGTATATTTAACAGAATTTTATTTCAGATGATAATTTACTGTGGCCAGATTACTGCAAAAATATTAATTTTAAAAGTCCTTTGCTCATGAGTGAGAGGTGAAATTTTGAAGGTCATTTAGGATTTCATTGCTTTTTACAATTGGAGTTTACTATTTTTTCAAACTTCAATGAATACTTGGAACAGTGTTAAAAAAAAAAAAACAGTGGGATTTAAAAGAAAAGTATGGGGGCCAGCACTGTGGCTCAGGTTAACGCCCTGACCTGAAGTGCCGGCATCCCATATGGGCGCCGGTTCTAGTCCCGGCTGCTCCTCTTCTGATCCAGCTCTCTGCTTTGGCCTGGGAAAGCAGAAGATGACCCAAGTCCTTGGGCCCCTGCACCCACATGCCAGACCTGGAAGAAGTTCCTGGCTCCTGGCTTCGGATCAGCGCAGCTCCAGCCATTGTGGCCAATTGGGGAGTGAAACAGTGGATGGAAGACCTCTCTCTCTGCCTCTCTTCTCTGTGTAACTCTGACTTTCAAAAAAAAAAAAAAATAAATAATAAATCTTTAAAAAAAAAAAAAGAAAGAAAAAGATGAATCCTCAAACAGAGCAAAAATACTTGTATGTGTTTGCTTCCTTACAAAGGATAAGAAATGGAGGCCGGTCCCCAGATACCCATTTCAACCCTCTGTGTGTGCTTACCTTGGGTTGGATGGCCTCCTTCTGGCTCACCAGCTGAGACCTCAAGATGAGGACTTCCTCCTTTCGGACATCAAGCTCCTCACTCACGGAGGCCAGCTGCTCCATGAGGACACGGTAGGCAGGTGCGCCAGGAGCAGTCACCTCTGGGGCGCTTTTCTCACTAAGGGCCTTGCGCAACTCATTTAGCTCATTTTTCAGTTTTTTGTTTTCTGATTCTAGTTCTTGACGCTGTGTGAAGAGATAAAGCAAAGCTCATTGGTGTTATACTCAGCTTTACATTGGAATGCTAAACTTCCCCCAGGATGGTAGAGGAATTCCATGTGTCTATTTTTGAGTGTGACAGGAGAGGATCCAAAGAGTATCCTGGATCCTGGAGTATTCCTATGTCCGTGCCCTTGGTTTATCTCCTCACACTCAATCAGATTTAAAAAAAAAAGCTGGGAAAGAGAGGGGTCCACACTATGGCACAGTAGATTGAAGTACCAGCCTGCAACACCAGCATCCCATGTAGGCACAGATTCAAGTTCCAGTTGCTCTACTTCTGATGCAGCTCTCTGCTAACAGGCCTGGGAAAGCAGCACAGGATGGCACAAGTGCTTGGGCCCTGCATCCACGTGGGAGACCTGGAAGAAGCTACTGGCTCCTGGCTTCGGATCAGCTCAGCTCAGGCTGTTGCAGCCATTTGAGGAGTGAATCAAAGGATGGAAGATCTCTCTCTCTCTCTCTCTCTCTTTTTCTGTGTGTGTGTGTGTGTCTCTATCTCTCTCTATAACTCTTTCAAATAAATTTTTAAAAAATCTTTTAAAAAAACATTCTGGCAAAGAAAGTGTGTGTGTGTGCTTCTATCTTCTGGTTCACTCCCCAGATGCCTGCAAACAGCCAATGCCAAGCCAGGCAGAAGCTGGGAGCTAGGTACACAACCCAAGTCTGCCGTGTGGTTGTCAGGGTGTACACTGGTGGGACACTGGTGTCAGGAGCCACAGCGGGAACTGAGCCCAGGCAATCGGATCTGGGATGCGGTATTTTAACTGCTAGGCTAACTGCCTGCTTCCCTGATCCCATTTTTTAAGTGACAGATGTAGTATTCGGACCTAGGCAGGCCAGAGCTCATGCCTTTACTACTACAGCCTCAAATGGCAGCTACTTCTCTTGTTCTTGTTTGGACTGAAGTGTAGCTTATGTGAAAAACAATCTACAGAAGAAAACAACGCAAGTCAAGAAGTGATGCCTGAAGAAGGTTTAAGCTAGGGACCTCTGATCAAACCTTTAGACCATTAAGGATGTTCTCTGAGAAAAAGAAGAGATTCTGGGCAGGTCTCTTGCCAAAATGAAACAGTTAAAGTCCTGGGCATAAATTTCCCCTTACCTTGAGTGATTCATATTCCAGTTCTGCACCTCTAACTTGTGGTCTTTCTTCTTCCTGGGGAAAATACAAAGTAAGAATTTTGTATTTTAATTGTCTCATTTTTACTTTTAGAATATGTACCTGTTCTACAGGAGCAGAGTTTAGCTCTCACTACTCTAACCAAATGTGCCTTGGCTCAGGTACCTCTGGGCTGAGTCCTTACTAAAGAAGAGGGTTCAGGGAGGGAGCTCCAGCTCCAGCCCTCCGCCCTCAGGTGGGACAGCACCACGCACCACACACCACGCACCACATACCTTTGCCTTGCTGCGCAGCATCTGCTCCTCCTTGCGGTCCAGCTCATCCTGCATCACCTGCTTCTCCTGCTCCAGCTCCGTGACTCGCTTCTGGAGCTTGAGAAACAGTGACATGTCCAGAGGCACCTTCTTCTCACTTGGCTCCTAAACCCCAGGAATCACAATGTGGTCAAGACAAGCCAGGACATGTACAAGATAATGAAAAGATTATGAATAGTTCCATAGGAAAACTTACTGAGGAAGAAATATAAACATCCAAAGAATATACAAAACAAATGGTCATTTAGCTAACAATTAAAGAAATGCAAATTAAACAGTGAGGTACTACTTCTCCCTCTTCAGACTGGCAAAGATTGAAAGATGCATAAAGCCCTGTTAGCAACATGTTAGCAACAGGATACTGGTAGAAATACAAAAAGGCTTTTTGAAAGACTGATTTATCTGTATTTTTAAAAATTTAAGTGTGTATACCCTCTAATCCAACAAAACTAAATTTAGGAATTAATTCTATAAAAGCACTCATGTAAACATTCAAAAATATGTGGAAAAAAGATGTGCACCACTGCATTTTTGTAATTGCAAAAATTCGGCAAGAACTTCAATGTTAGGAAATAAGAAAATTGCTTAAATAAATTATAGTATAGACAATCTGTGAAATATAGCTGTTAAAAAACTTAAGCAAATCTACACAAGTATAGATAAATATGTCCCAGATAAAGTACAAAGTGAATGTTACAATCTGTAGGACAGAATATATATTAGGATCTAATTTTTCTTTTAAAAAAGCCACACAAAGATATGTGGCTTTTAAATTCAAACCTAGCATATGCAGACAACAATATGAAGTCCATCAATGATTGCCTAGGTGGATGCAAGGTTCTATAGGAAAGTTTCATCGTTTCCTTTGCACATTTCTTTCCCTGAATTGTTTACAATAAGCATGCACTAGACAGTAATCATGAAAAATGATTCTGGAAAAGGTGAAGAAGTACCAGCTGACATACACTGACATCAGACAGAGAAAACCGAAAACCCAAACTAGACAGCCCTTCAACTGAAGGCTAGCCTAGTGGCATTTGAAGTTTTTCTATTGGTTCCAAAACAGAAGAACTGCTAAGGATAAATAAAGGCATACTGACTGAAACTAATATATGGAAAGAATTAGCCATCATCATGGTAGTTCACAGAGTGTCTTAACTGTTTTACCCTGTTTACATGAGGTTTTAATTTTTAATGATGTAAAAATAAAAATAAGTGCATCATTAAATTTAATATAAGGAGTATGTGTTGGTAGAGGAGAGGGAGGGAAAGGTAACAATAACACTTAGCTAAATGGTCAAAATATAATTCTTAAATGATTAAAAATTCTCATTTTTTCCAATTATTCATAAAATAATGTTTAGTTTTGTTTTATTGATATAAAAGCAAGACAAGCTTTTATAGAAGAATGTAGGAAATAAGGACCAAAAAAGTCACATAACCTCATATCCAGAGAAAAACACCAATTTTTACCCAGCATTTTTCTATGAATCTATAGATTTAAAGAATTGGGAGAATATTTCATTATAATTTTGTATTGTCTTTTACACTTAGTGCTGCATTACAGTTGTAACTGTATAGTAATATATCATCATTTAGTTAGCTACTACCTTACTGATGGACATTGAGAATGTTTCTCAATTTTGCTACTGAAATATTACTAAAGTAAATACCTTACTACATAAATATCTAAACATTAACAATTTTAAGTCTGTTACATTTAGGCAAAATACATATTTCTAAATTGAATCCATTTACATTTCTATCAGCCACTACCACATTGCCTGGAACAGCAGACTGTTACAATTAAAAAAAATTAGCTCAGCTTTTGGACCAACAGTGGCATTTTACTATTATTTTAATTTATATTTCTATGACTTCTCATAGGATAGAATGATTTTTCATTTTCAGGAATTTTATATTCATTAGCCACTTTTGGTCTTTTTTGCATTCTGAGTAGTGCCAAGTTCAGTGTTATTCCAAATCTTAAAGCAAAACAAAACAAAAAAGACAAATCAACTATACTAGTAAGTGGGCATTTATAGGCCATCAAGGTTATTTGCCCACAAACTAACTATACCTGGATTTTTCTTACTGTCTGCTTTGTATGGCTCAATAGCAAGAAAATGGTAAGTATATCACCTTTACCATAAAGTCTATCCTGACCTAGCAGAAAAGAGATAATATCTTGCCTCAACATGAAAATACGACATAATTTCATTTACATAAAAATCATTTCTCTGTCCCACAAATACTTACATTTTAGCTTACTTATAATTTATACATTCCATCTTACATATTTTTAATATTTGTTCATTTATTAATGAAGTATATGTTCCTGAATGTTAACTATTTAGTCTTTTTTTTTATATAATAGAAACCTTCATCCAACAAATGAACATATATTTCACTCACAGTACCTAAAATGTTAATTAGAAATCATTCCTTTGAGCTTTGAATGGCATCTTAAAAGAAATTCTTGTATTTATTTATTTATTTGACAGATAGAGTTAGACAGTGAGAGAGACAGAGAGATGGGTCTTCCTTCCGTTGGTTCACCCCTCAAATGGCCGATCCGAAGCCAGGAGCCAGGTGCTTCTTCCTGGTCTCCCACGCGGGTGCAGGAGCCCAAAGCCAAAACAATTGGGCCATCCTCCACTGCCCTTCTGGGCCACAGCAGAGAGCTGGACTGGAAGAGGAGCAGATGGGAATAGAACCCGGCACCCATATGGGATGCTGGCGCCACAGGCGGAGGATTAACCAAGTGAGCCATGGCACTGGCCCCAGAAAGTCTCTTATTAAAATGGAATGGGGTAACTTGTTAGAGATCAGATAATGCTCCACACAGAATTACTTGATTGCTAGATAAGAATGAAATTCTATAGATAGGAATATTAAAATAGAAGCGGGAAGAATATAAAATATGACATTTGACAAATGCAAAATGACCTGAAGGATAAAGATTGGCCATCATTTAAGAGTGCTCTCGATGGAGACCATTCTTGTCCCTAATGACACATTTAATTAAAGACCATTTGTCCTCTCTAGACCATGGTGAGGACGATTGCGCCATCTGGCTCAGAGGTGTTTTTGGGGTTTGATTTTGCTTTCCTTCCTTAGTAAGGACATGGTCAGCCAGGGCTTTTCTCACAGTGAAGCTTTGAAGCTGACCTAAAAAAATAATACCAGTATCTCACCTGAGAAATTCCAGAATTTATTCACAAAATTCCCACTGCAGGCCTGGCAGCCATTCTGGAATATTCCCAACAAGAGCTGAGAAAGGTATAAGACAGGTATGAGGAAGCTCGAGAACAAAAGCTGACCTGGGTATTTAGTCAAAGGTGTGGGGAGCAACCCGGACTAGACTAAGTTACTGGAATTAAGACTTATTCTATGCATCTGCTCTCCCACAATATGGCGCTGGGAGAGGAGGAAACAGCTTCTACACAGCTGCCTCCAGTTCAGCCAATAAACTGTAGGACTTGCTCCTGATTGGAGGAGAGCAGCGTACTCGGCGTGTGGGCAGCCGAGTTGGGATTGGCAGAGGAGGACTATAAAGGAGGAGAGAGACGGCATGCACCAGGAACATCTAAGGGGAACATCTGAGGGAACACCTGTGCAGCCCCCGAGAGAGCCGGCCGGCGGTGTGCCGCTCCCCTGCGGAAGTGGGGAATGTGGCCAGGGGGAACTGCCCTTCCATGGAGGTGGAAGGGATAGTAGCCAACCCGGGAAGAACCAGCAGCAAACCCGGGGAGGGCCAAGCAGATGAAAGAACAACGCAGAATCCTGTGTCGTTCCTCCACAAAGAGGGGGAGCGACATAATGGTGCCGTGACTCGGATAGGAAACCTAGGACGGATAAGGAAACTTAGGAGGGAAGAAACGGGAAGAAATGGGAAAATACCGGAGAGAGAGACTAGCAAACAGCCTAGGGAAAAGCCGGACGAAAAAGGTGCCGGAAGAAGCTATTGAAAGCCTAGGCATAGACTCAGATACGGACTACAGGGGGAAGCTGGGAGAAATCTCTAAGGTCGAAAGTGAAAGTGAAAGTTAGAACAAACAGACTCGGATGCAGACTGTGGGGAGAGGCCAGGAGAAATGAGGGAGGAATATTGTTGGAAGAAAGCTTGGGGAAACATACCGGGTAGAGAAAAATGTTAGGGAAATTGAAGCCGCGGGGGGCAGGCCGAGGCGGAGACGAAAGCCACTTTGGGATTCTCAAGTTAGCCCGGGAATAGGGGGCGAAAAGTTGAAACCAGAAGCAGAAACGTAAGCCAGATTGGGATCCGTCTGATTAGCCCGGGGAGCAAAGGACGGGAAGCCAAATTGTGGGGCGGAGACGTGAGCTGGGTTGAATTCGCCAGGCTAGCCCGGGGAACTTGGATTGAATGCTAGTGGCGGAGACGTGAGCTACACTGTGTGACTCGCGGAGGCTGCCGTGCGCAGAGAGAGCGTGTGGGGCACAAGTAGATAGGGAACGCTGGGCTAAGTGCGAGACCGCGGAGTGTGTGCGCAAAGCCGAGCCGCACAGATGAGAGAGGCGCGGGCTGAAGCGGCTCAGCCGGGAAGCCGCCAAGAAGCAGCCTCGGGGCAGGCGCCGGGAAGCCGCGGGGATAAGAGAAACAGAAGTTTAGAAGTAAAATGAGAGCGGGAAGCTGCGGGGATAAGAGAAATAGAAGTTTAGAAGTAAAATGAGAGCGGGAAGCCGCGGGGATAAGAGAAACAGAAGTTTAGAAGTAAAATGAGAGAAATAGGAATGCTGGTAGATAGAATTAAAATAGGAGAAATAGGAATGCCCGGAGATAGAGAAATAGAGAAATAGAAAGGCCTCCCCACAATACTGCAATGAGAAGGCTTGGATTCGGTCTGCCTGATTAGTGAGGTGATGAGCACCTGCGGGCGGCTAGCAGCTTATGCGCCGCAGGTCACCGAAGACAGGCACGTTATTAACATCAATAGGCCTCCCCACAATATGGCAATGAGAAGGTTTGGATTCGGTCTGCCTGATTAGTAAGGCGGTAAGCACCAGCGGGCAGCTCGACCAGAGTATGAGCCGCAGGTCACCGAAGACAGGCACGAATCAACACCAATAGGCCTCCCCACAATATGGCAATAAGAAAGCTTGGATTCGGTCTGCCTGATTAGGGCGATAAGCACCAGCAGGCGGCTCGACCAGAGTATGAGCCGCAGGTCACCGAAGACAGGCACGCATCAGCGCGTAAAAACCTCCTCACAACATGGCGAAGAGAGGACCCGGATTCGGTTTGCCTGATTGATAGGACTTGTAAGAACCTGTGGCAACTCTAGCAAGTAGAGCAGAGTGTGTGCCGCGGGACACCGAAGACAGGCGCGTATCAACGCCAAAAAATAAAAAGAAAGGGGGATCTGTGGGGAGCAACCCGGACTAGACTAAGTTACTGGAATTAAGACTTATTCTATGCATCTGCTCTCCCACAATATGGCGCTGGGAGAGAAGAAAACAGCTTCTACACAGCTGCCTCCAGTTCAGCCAATAAACTGTAGGACTTGCTCCTGATTGGAGGAGAGCAGCGTACTCGGCGTGTGGGCAGCCGAGTTGGGATTGGCAGAGGAGGACTATAAAGGAGGAGAAAGACGGCATGCACCAGGAACATCTAAGGGGAACATCTGAGGGAACACCTGTGCAGCCCCCGAGAGAGCCGGCCGGCGGTGTGCCACTCCCCTGCGGAAGTGGGGAATGTGGCCAGGGGGAACTGCCCTTCCACGGAGGTGGAAGGGATAGTAGCCAACCCGGGAAGAACCAGCAGCAAACCCGGGGAGGGCCGAGCAGACGAAAGAACAACGCAGAATCCTGTGTCGTTCCTCCACAAAGAGGGGGAGCGACAAAAGGCTGTCAGGAAAGGGGCATGACTAAGCAGGGAGAACCAACCCAGGAAAGATGCTGCACACGTGGGAGGGTTGCCCCGCCAGGCGGGCTGGCAGGTGAGCTCCGAATCAGAACTGGCAACAGAGGCACCACCATGACTCAAGAACGATAAATCACAGCCTTGGCAAAGCTAGGGAAACACTGACTCCTTTGTAAAAATCATGGTTTACTGATTTATTTGAGAGGTGATGGGGAGGGGAGCTTGAGGGAGGGAAGAAGAGGGGAAGGGAGACAGAGAAAGAGAGAAATCCCTCACCTACTGGTTCACTCCCACTGGGCCAGGCCGAAGCCAGGATCCCAGAACCCAGTCCAGGTCTCCCACATAAGTGAGAGACCCAAGTACTTGAGCCATCACTTGCTGTCTCACAGAGCATGCATTAGCTGGAAACTGGAATCAGGAATACAGCCAAGACTTGAAGTCAGGCCTTTGAACATGGGATGTGGGAGCCCCAAGCAAAGCCTTCACCACTATGCCAAATGCCTACCCCTAATTCCTTTTCTATACCAAATTTTGCTGTTACTACATGATTAAGGTAGGAATTCTGTTCCAAAAATTTATGAAACAGTCATACCTATTTTAACAACAAAAAAACCTTACACAAGAAAGAGTCTATTATTTTCCTGGAAACAGGTTTTTAAAGAGTTATTTGGGAATATCACATTTTAGAAGTTGAAAATTTTCTCCAGGTTTTTGAGGGGTAATTTGTAAACCAGGCCATTACAGAGGTAGCTGCAGGAAGCAATCTAAACCTGGAAGTCCTAAGTAATAGAAGTAGAGATTCATAGCCATTCAGTTTTTGCCTGGCACCTCTTTCCTGCCCAACTTCCCTCTGATAATCCATCTCTCTTTTCCTATTATGACTTACTCAGATTTATACCTTCTGATCCTAAACACATCCAGTCAGAACTGAAGAGTGATCCATAGAAAGTTATTTATCACAGCAAGCAACAATATTTATGTATAGAACACTTACTACGTGCATAATAGACACTGCTCCACATATTTTCTAGGAAATAACTCATTTAGTCCTGAAAATATGGCTGCAACATAAGGCAGCAGCAGCATCTCTACTTCCTAGTTGAAGAAACTGAGGCACAGAAAGATTGAGGCTAAGGTAATAGACTCTTCTTCTTCGGGAAGAAGAGTTACTATAGTCTGTCCCATGATAAAGACAGCACTGGTAACCAAATGCAGCCACATTTCAGATGTATGGAGTGAGTCATAAGGGACCGTTCACAGGTATGATTTGATTTGGGTGCATGACCTACTGCTGCTATATCCATGCCCTTGAAGGACAATATACAATACGTCAAGATCTAACATGTGGGGTTCAATCCATACTCCATTATCAAAAGAGGAGAGAAATGCTACTACTCAATGGGCAGGCAGTTGGTATGCTGGTTGAGACTTTACTTGTGATATTTGCCTCCCATATGAGTGTCTGGGTTTAAGTTCTGGGTCCTTGCTTGATTCCTGCTTCCTGCCCATCCTGGGAAACAGCAGGTGATGGCTTGATTAGTTGAGTTCATGTAACACACAAGGGAGGCCTGGATTTGAGTTCCTGGCTCAATGCTTCAATCTGACCCAGACCTCATTATTATGGGCACTTGGGGAGTAAAGTAGCAGATGGGAGATATCTGTGTCTTTCTCCTTGTCTCTCTCAAATAAATAAAATTAATTTAAAAATATCCCACTCTGGAAGCTGGCACCATGGCACACTAGGTTAATCCTTTGTCTGCGGCACCAGCATCCCATATGGGTGCCGGTTCTGGTCCCGGTTGCTCCTCTTCCAGTCTGGTTCTCTCCTGTGGCCTGGGAAAGCAGCAGGGGATGGCCAAAGTGCTTGGGCACCTGCATCGGCATGGGAGACCAGGAAGAAGCACCTGGCTCCTGGCTCCTGATCAGTTCAGATCTGGCCGTTGTGGCCATTTGGGTTGGAAGGAAGACCTTTCTCTCTGCCTCTCTCTCACTGTCTGTAATTCTGTCAAATAAATAAATAAAATCTTTAAAAAAAAATCCCACTCTGTTAACTTGAGATAATTTCAGCAGAAAACAGATGAGAATTAGAAACAAAAAGATTATTCTCCAAGTCTGTAAGAATCTGAAGAAAACTTGAAAGAGATGTTCACAAATGTCATTACTAATAAAAATTAGGTAAAGTCATAAGATTATTTTTTTAGTTTAAAGATGTGATGACCTCAGTCAAAACTATCAATGAGAGATTTCTTTGCCCTGTGTTTATTACAGAATAATTCTTAGTTTATATCTCTTTTTCGTACAGTTTGTAAATGTACATCCCTCCAGTTACTGGAAACTACTTCACAAAGACCAACAGGATGCAATCCTAAGGTTTTCATATCGAAGTCCTAATTTTGAAATAGACAATGTCTAACTTTGTGGTAATCGCCAAAGCTGACCACCAATGATTCCTCCCAATACACATGCCTTTCCTCACATCTATTCTCCTTCCCTGAATCTGGCTGGCACTGTCACTTGCTTTGACCATAAAGTGGCAGAACAGACAGCCAGTTCTTGGCCTAGCTCTAAGAGGCTTGGCATGATTTACACTCCCAGACACACTCACCTGCTGCTGAGGAGATAAGTCTTGTATACATGATTGTAACTATACAATATTTCTACCATAAGACAATTTTCCTCAAAATTAATAGACTGAGTAGGCAGAAACTTCTCTTAAGTAAAACTAAGACAAGAAATATAACAATCACTCAGTGTTCTTCATCTGTTCTGCCAGAAGCAGTCTATTTCTAATGTGGCCATTTTCAAAAAATAGAATATAAAAATGGAACAGCCTGTGTCTGAATTACCTATCACTAAAACTAATATCATACTCATAAAGATCTGAGAACTAGATGGGAATAAGCTAAAGTTAACTGTACTTTCTGAACAGGTCTTCAAAGAAGGAGGTACCTTTCTCTGAAGGGAGGAGAGAACCTCCACTTTGACTATGACCTTGTCTAAACAAGATAAGAGTCGGAGAACTCAAAAGGCTTCCATAGCCTTGGAAACTCATGACTGGAGCATAGGGAGATTACTAATGCCATAAACAGGAGTGTCAATTTGTAAAGTCAACAACAGGAGTCACTGTGCACTTATTCCTCATGTAGGATCTCTGTCCTTAATGTGCTGTACATTGAGGCTTAATGCTATAACGAGTACTCAAACAGTATTTTTCACTTTGTGTTTCTATGGGGGTGCAAACTGTTGAAATCTTTACTTAATGTATACTAAACTGATCTTCTGTATATATAGAAAATTGAAAATGAATCTTGATATGAATGGAAGGGGAGAGAGAGCGGGAAAGGGGAGGGTTGCGGGTGGGAGGGAAGTCATCGGGGCGGGGAGCGGGATGCCAATGTAGTCCATAAGCTGTACTTTGGATTTCTGAACTATTTTCCATGTATCTTTATAGAAAAAAATTACATTGGTAAAAACTGACATCAAACTGAGACAGCAGCTCTGCTAAACTCTTAGGCACCAAGTATTTATAATATTCAAGGACAAAGGACTTAACTTTTTAAATGATTTGCCTCAGTCTGAAATAAATTCCTGATAGACTATATTTTCAATACACAGAGTATGTTAAGGCATAGAAAGAAAACTACAAGAGGAAAATCTCATAATCAAATTTACATTAAAATACAATTAAAATGTATATTGATAAAATATATGCAATAATTATGCATATGCACAGCTCATTAGACAGCCATAAGTCACTTAGAAGAACAAAGAAACACAATAAACAAATGTTGTGTTTATGGAAAATTAGACTATTCTGCAATGGAAATGTACCCTTTTAGCAACAGCAGAGTTACATCCTACTTGTAGTGATATATGTCTAACATGTACCTCTGTCCGCAATGGGATGTCTTCAGTTTCTGCAATTTCAGAGCTAAAGGTATATTCAGACTCATTGCTGCTGTGGGTAGAGTCTGTTCTCTTGTGTCCAGGCTTAGGCACATTCTGCAAGGCAAATAACCCAGGTAGAATTAATACAACATAATCAAACTAGGTACAGCTAAGGCAGTGCCCATCTTGACTTGGTTGTAATCCCCACCCTGAAACCTACTGTACTGATGCCCAAATGATCTGCTCCATGTTGTCTTGACCAAATTGCCACAAAAGGGCCACCTCCTCAATGCAACAGCAACATGCACCTAGCATGGGATAGCAGGGACAGCTGAAAAGTCAAATGCCCAAATGAAAACCACCTGGCATTTTCAGCTAAAAACCCTTTAGGTTTTTAGTTCTGAGGAGTAAAGCACATCTATTATGTCTCAGCACCCTAGCAGTGGCTTTAATGTTGCTATCAAATAACACTTACCTGTGTGAACCCTCATCCTCCGCCCTATTTTAAAAACCATTTGTGCCCAATCACTATGTAGTGAAATTATGATGCATGTCATTCGATGTATTTTATGAACTTTTGGGTAACTATAATTTCTGTAGCTTTTATGCATGAACTAAATCTATGGAGTGAACAGTGTGGAAGGACAGGTAGTAAAGGGGAGTTAAGAAAGCTGTAAGAATCCTATGAAGACCCCTGGGTTATTAATTCAGGGCATTCATGAAATCAGTGTTCAGAAAGTTCATGGGGAATAGGTAAGTTAGGCAATTACAGCCCCTTTTGTTCTGTAGCTGAAAGGTCAGAAAATAATTTGAAGGAAGAAGGAAGAGAAAGGCTGGGTTTGTGTCCCTCACTCCTAGGGTGCCCCTAGAAGAAGAGGTGCCTCATGATCCTGTCAGGGCATCTCACAGGGTTCCGGAGCCTGAGAGCGTCAGAAAGGCCTCATTCCCAACTATCCGCTTCCTTTACCTCTTCCCTAGCTGCTAAAAAGAGCTAGAAGCCACAAAGAGCTTCTTTGCCTGTTTCTTTGCTACATTCAGGTTTACAGAGTGAAGACTCACTCAGGGTCAGCTAAAAATCTCTCAGTTCAGTTCAACCTGTACTCCAATATCTAGGGATTCCTCCTGGCCCCAAATCCCAAAACTTCTGAAACTATCCAGAAGCAGGGTTGTACACTAAAGGGAGAAATCACCATATGAAAAGTCAAAGATACCCACCCAGATTTCCTCCACAGGCTTTCGTATTAAAGTTCTCACCACATTTACAGTTGTATTGGGATGGAGTTTATTTAATACACCGGATACTTCATTAGAAACAGGTCCACATAAACACTAGCTCAAAGATTTTTAATATGCTTATTAAAAATGAGATTCCTATTTTTCCATGTGCATTTATTATGAAACAATGACTACCACAAGGTATGAATTGAAGCAAAACTGCTATTTGCTACTTAATGTAACTTTTGGATACAGGGTGATGCTTAAGGTCTGAACCAGTAGGCGTCTCGGCTCTGCCACTCGTCCTTACCCAGCTCCTGGCCTCAGTTTCACCAATGGCAAGAAAGGTATAAAATACGCAACTTCTCAAGTTTATGTGAGGATTAAAAAGAGTGTGCAAGTAAAGTTTAGTATAGTGTCTGGAATATAACAAGCACTCATTTAATGTCAAATGCTGCTGCTGTAACTCTTAGGACCCTGGAATAACTCAATCACTTCCTTCTTGATAATCTTTCAGTTTTCCAGAATTTTAGGATTCTGCTTCCCTGCTCATGTTATTCAATTACAAGAATAGTTATTTGACGCAATCACCATGTTTTCCCTCAAGATCGGCATTTCACTGTCTGTATTCTGCTCCTTATCTGTATTTCTCCCATGATTCCTTATTTTCTAGACTGTTTTATCTTCTTGTGAAGACTAATGGCCCCACTGTTGACATGCTGAATTCTTTCCTCACTCTGGAATTAATTTGTCTTTAAACACTTCACAAGTCTGGATTTCCTTGCCTCATTATCCTTTCAAGGTTGGCTTGAAGCATCTTAACTCCTGATCAGTCTCTTCCTCATAGCCTCTGCCCCTCTCCATACTCCCTGTACAGCTGTATGCTTTGGAGAAAAAATCTACAATACCTCTTATACTATGATCAATATCTCCAGATCCTGCTACTTGGTGACAGTATTAAATCACCAGTGGTCTTTGTTCCATTCATGGTCATATAGATTCCCTCAGATTGTGGGAAGCCCCTGTTGCAGTCTATCAGTTCCTCTCCCTAGAGTTTCCTCCATTCGTTTGAAGAGTCTACTACAAAATGCCTTATTAACTCTGCTCTTCAACAGACACAGTTCCATTTGCAGAACAGGGTTAAAGAAATATTGGCCAAATACCTGTTAGCTGTAAAGTTCTATTAAATATTAAAATAATATATTGCTGTTAATATTTTAAAGTTAACCTAAATGAAAAATATTAAAAATTTAAAAACATTTAAACTTAAATTTAAAATATTTAAGAATATTTTTAGTTGTCCCAAATTGTAAAATCAAACATTTTCTTTTCTTTTCTTTTTTTTTTTTTTTGACAGGCAGAGTGGACAGTGAGAGAGAGAGACAGAGAGAAAGGTCTTCCCTTGCCGTTGGTTCACCCTCCAATGGCCTCTGCGGCCGGCGCACCGCGCTGATCCAATGGCAGGAGCCAGGTACTTATCCTGGTATCCCATAGGGTGCAGGGCCCAAGGACTTGGGCCATCCTCCACTGCACTCCCTGGCCACAGCAGAGAGCTGGCCTGGAAGAGGGGCAACTATTAGCTTTTTAATAGTCCCCGACCGGGACTAGAACCTGGTGTGCCGGCACCGCAAGGCGGAGGATTAGCCTAGTGAGCCGCGGCGCCGGCCCAACATTTTATTTTCAGTAAATACTCTCAGCAAAGAGTATGATCTGATTGCATCTGGAGTTTCCTCATTGGGAAATGAGGCCTATTGAAGGGCTGGTAGGAAGCAAGCCATCTCTGATCTTCCTTCCCCTATTATTTTCCCTTTTTCCTTCCTCTGAGCAATTTGTGACCCAAGAGGAATGACAGTGAGTCACAGGCACACAATGGAGAACACGAAGGGTTGAGAAATAAAAAATCAAGCAGCTAATTGGTCCCCAGAGCACTGCTGGGAACTGAGTGAACAGCAGGCAAGACGCTGTTTAGCAGGAAGGAGCAGTCGGTTCTGGCTGCTGGAGGAGGGCCATCACTACAGGGTCTTTTCTGGAGAGATGGCCACCTTGTAACTTCACAGATGTCTCTGGCATATGCTCCCAAAGTGACATAAACACCTCATATGCTTATCTCATCTTATTTTCTGAGATTCACAAGGTACACACTCTTAAAGAATTCAAGACATTCTGCAAAAAAACCTGTTTCTGCTTAACTTGGTAAATTACCACATTTATTAGACCTCAAAATCATTCATTTTTCAATTTTACTAATTAACATCCCAAGTGACTAGTTGTCTAAGGAACTTTCAGTGGGATAAAAGCCTAGTTCTTAGCATAACTGAAACAGGTAAACTGTAACTGTTGGCCTGGTTATCTAGTAAATACAGTGAGTAAAAACACAGTGCAGAATGGACCTCTGGGTAAGGAATGTTGAAGGAGAGGAAAATGACTCTAGAGATAGCTGAGAAGGACAGAATGTGAAAGAGGAAAGGTTTCCCAGGGGGCCACGTGGAGCCTGGAGAGCAAGGAAGACAAGGCTCAACAGGGTCCTTCAGATTGGTTACTTATGGGTATACTGGTGACCTGCTCCTATTCTGGATTCTTCTTTGTCACAAATAAATCAAAGTAGAGCAATGAGATTTGAAATAATGGCCCAATGTGGGATTTTTATTAGCTTTTTAACCTCTTTGAACTAGATTTTCTTATCTGCAAGGTGATGGGAACATTTCTTTTTGTGTTACATAATCTCTTTTGACTTTTTAAGCATCACATTCTAAAGAATTTTGTCAGCAGATCTAGAGAAAAGCAAAATTCGAAGCAAATACTACCCCCACAGATATGATATTATCTTGGTTTTTATAAGAGAGATTTCAGAACATTTCTGGCCATTTGTAGCATCTGGTACCTTTAAGGCTGATAGCTGTAGGGAACCAGAGAGCTAGGGAACTTTGTTTCCTGAGAGCAGGACAAGTAGATCAGGGAGAGGGTGCAGAACTATTTCAAGTACAAAAAGAGACACTGGCAAATGCAGAATAGTTCTTAAAATAGATAAGATCATTTGTTATAGAGGCTGGATTTTATTATTCCAGGAATATATCTTTGAAAATATAATAAAACCCAGGGGAGAAAATATTCAATTATATAAATATTTGCTTTATATGCAAATTTTACAGAAGCCATTCAGCATATAAAATCCTGCTGTATTGACATTATTCTATTTTGTAGTCCAGTCATCAGTGTTTTACTTCACTGAGGTACTTATGAATAAAGTTATATGATTTCTGAGATTTACTTTATGATAATCCTATCCACTGGATGGGGTGGATGAGGAGCAGGAATGGGAGGGGCAGCCATGTTAACCATTTTGGAAATGGGTAATGGGTACATGGAGTTTGTGAAAGTTCATCTGACTGTTATTTTCATTTTTGTATATGCTTAAAATTTTTCATTTATTTAAAGCGATCCTCACCACCATCAGGGTCATCTCCTCCTTCAGATCATCATATCTTTCTTCCAGGCGACTGAATTCATTCAGAAGGTTCTGATATCTCAACCTTTCATCATTAAGATCAAGTTCCAGTTGTTTTGTTTCTTCTACTAACTTTTTCTCCATAGTTTCTGAAAGAAAAAATAGGAATATGCATACCAAAGATGGTTCCATAGAGTTTAAGAGTGTAAATAGTTACACTGACTGTGTCTATGAGATTTTAACTTTTAGCACCACTCTGATCTATGCAGTCTTTTAATGAATGCAGGCAACGATAAAATATGACCAGAGTCAAGTGTTTAGCTTAGCAGTTCAGATTCTCGCTAAGATGCTCATATTCCATACTAGAGTGCCTGGGTTTGATACTTAGATTCTGTGCCTGATTCCAGCTTCCTGATAATGCAGACTGTGGGAAGCAGGAGTGATGACTCAAGTTATTGGGTTTCTACCACTCACATGGGAGACCTAGCTTAAGTTCCGGGTTCCTGGGGCCATTTGGGGCATTAAGGGAATGAACTGGTAGATGGGAGCCCCTCCTGTCTCTCTGCTTCTTAAATAAAATAAAAAAAAATTTAAATGACCAAAAAATGAAATAATTTATGATTAATAACAATAATCATCTACTGAGTTCTTCCATGTATTACAGCTTTAATCCCACTAGTTTATACACTGGTACAGCATATCCTCGGTAAACTTCCACTAGTTACCATCTTGTAACTAAACTCTAATGTTTTTTACTCTAATGGTAGTGTATTTTAGGCTATTCACCAAATTCTTTTGCCCAAATCAGTGTACTCACTCAAAAAGTCATAACTATTTCTCAGAGGTATACTGACTTCAGAGGACTCAGCTGTCCTGCTTTACACAGTCTCTCTCTGCTCCTCTCCTAAGATCTGTGGTTCTGTCTTTTAACTTTCCAGCACTGCAAACTCCCCCTAACTTAACCTGATAAAACCTTCAGGCCTAGACATCTGTGTGTTGGCTTCTTCTAGGTCATCTTCCTATATGCTACTGGAGGAACCTGACTTTGCATTGATCCACCTCATTCTGCCCTTCCTGTTACCAGTAGCTTGTACTTGCCTAGCCCACAGTCTGCATACTGGAGATTAGCACCTGACGGCAGATTTTAAAAATCATGTCTCATTTTAACTCAGTGAACCAACCAGTCACATTTATAATATTAAGCTTTCTACCACCATTTTAACCCTGACATTTTGAGGCTAAATTTTAATCTGTTCCACTCGCTTCTACTGCAGCTCCCTTTCTTTGTTGGTCAGCTGTATGAGGCCAGGGCTGCAAACTGGCAGAACTCCCCTCTAGTGGCCACCACAGTGCTTTTCTAGAGTAGGGCTTCATAATACATAAATAAATGAATAACAGAATTCCTTCTCTCTAAACCATTCTATATATTGCCTTTAATTCTCACCAGTTTGCAGGAGCTGCTCTAACGCTACCAACAAATCTCCCTTGGCAAATGCATTGTTATTTCTTTGTTGTTAGAGGTCAACTTCAAGTAATATTAAAATTTTTCCAAAAGTAGTCTCGTCATTCTGGATCCTTCCATTGTATTTTATATACCTACAGCCTTCTTTCCTTATCTCTAGTGACCCTGTTTTCTCCTCCCCTCTTTTAATTTCCTTTGCTGGCTTCTTTCCGTCATCTTATTCCTTAGTCGTTAAGGAAAGGGGCAGTGTAGGGAAAAGCACAGAGCATTCTGTTCCCAGTCCTAATGAGTACCTGTAGGCTCATTTCTTATTTTCTAATTGTTGGTCTGGATCTGCTTTCAGAACACCTGCATCTTGAGATCTTGACACCCAATACAACACTTGAGATGGTTAACTTCAGGTGTGGATTTGGACTGGATTCAGGGATACCTAGATAGCTGATTAAAGCATCATTGGGTGCGTCTGCAAGGGTGTTTCTGAAGGAGAATGGCATTGAGTTTAAGGACTGAGAAGGGAAGATCTACCCACAACATAGGTGGGCACCATCCAGTTGGTTGGGGTCTTGCTGGTACAAAAAGGTGGAGGAGGCCGGCGCCGTGGCTCAATAGGCTAATCCTCCACCTTGCGGCGCCGGCACACCGGGTTCTAGTCCCGGTCAGGGCGCCGGATTCTGTCCCGGTTGCCCCTCTTCCAGGCCAGCTCTCTGCTATGGCCAGGGAGTGCAGTGGAGGATGGCCCAAGTGCTTGGGCCCTGCACCCCATGGGAGACCAGGAAAAGCACCTGGCTCCTGGCTCCTGCCATCGGATCAGCGCGGTGCGCCGGCTGCAGCGGCGGCCATTGGAGGGTGAACCAACGGCAAAGGAAGACCTTTCTCTCTCTGTCTCTCTCTCTCACTGTCCACTCTGCCTGTCAAAAAAAAAAAAAAAAAAAAGGTGGAGGAATGGTGTATTCTTGTTCCCTGTGGAGTAGGAATACCCTTTTGACATGGGAACATCAGAACTCCAGTCTCTGGTTTTTGGAATCTGGAACTCCCACCTGTGGCTCGCCTGGGCTCTCAGACCTTTGGCCTCACTTTTTTTTTTTTTTTTTTTAAGATTTATTGATTTCTTTGAAAGTCAGAGTTACACAGAGAGAGGAGAGGCAGAGAGAGAGAGAGAGAGAGAGAGAGAGAGAGAGAGAGTGTCTTCCATCCGATGGTTCGCTCCCCAATTGGCCACAACAGCTGGAGCTGTGCCGATCCGAAGCCAGGAGTCAGGAGCTTCCTCCAGGTCTCCCAAGTGGGTGCAAGGGCCCAAGGACTTGTGCCATCTTTCACTGCTTTCTCAGGAGGCCATAGCAGAGAGCTAGATTGGAAGAGAAGCAGCTGGGACTAGAATGGGTGCCCATATGGGAGGACAGCGCTTCAGGTCAGGGTGTTAACCTGCTGAGCCACAGTGCCGGCCCCCTGGCCTCACATTTAAGCTACCAGCTTCCCTAGTTTTGAGGCCTTCTGACTTGGATTGAATCATGCCCCTGCCTTTCCTTGTCTTCAACCTTGCCTATGGCCTACTGTGGGGTTTCTCAGCTTCCATAATCACACAAGCCAATCCCTTTGTAATGCCCCTCTCATAAATCTGAATCTAGATACCTTATTGGTTCTGTTTCTCTGAAGAACCCTAATACTCTATCAATTGATCTCATTAATTTGCCTCAGAAACAGTTACCTTTTTCTCTCAAGTTGCTCATTATTTGTATTCTTTTCATTTTTAAAAAGATTTATTTTATTTATCTGAAAGACAGAGTTACAGAGAAAGGTAGAGACAGAGAGGTCTCCCATCCACTGGTTCACTCCCCAAATGGCTGCAAGGGCCAGAGCTGAGCAGATCCGAATCCAGGAGCCAGGAACTTCTTCCAGGTCTCCCACACAGGTGCAAGGGCCCAAGGACTTGCCCATCTTCTACTGCTTTCTCAGGCCATAGCAGGGAATTGGATTGGAAGTGGAGCAGCTGGGACTCGAATCAGCAACCATATGGGATGCTGGCACTGCGGGACGGGGGCTTTAACCTGCTGCGCCACAGCACAGGCCCTGAGTTCTCATTATTCCTAACACACCTTCATTATTCTGATGCCACATCTTAAAACTTTAGAATATTTTCGGCTTTTTATTTTGAATACCACAATAAAAATGACATTCTGATGATTATTTCCTTATATATCTTCATTCAAATCCCTCTTTTATTTCTACCACTAATTACTGTTTTTTAGATATGTCTTCTTATGCTATATTTAAATATATGAGGATAATTCACAAAATTCAGGAAAGATGGAATTAAAAGATAAGTTTATTTTGTGTAAAAATTTTTGGAATTCATGGTTAGTTTTTTATAGTACTAATTCTCACAAACTTTTTGAAGATCCTTCGTACGTGTGATTTCTTTATAAATTATTACCATTCAAATCAACTTTACAGATAGCAAACAAAATAAATGTCTACATCTAGTTTGTTCTTTTTTTTTTTTAATCTTTGACAGGCAGAGTGGACAGTGAGAGAGAGAGACAGAGAGAAAGGTCTTCCTTTTGCCGTTGGTTCACCCTCCAATGGCTGCCGCGGCCGGCGCATCGCGCTGATCCAAAGGCAGGAGCCAGGTGCTTCTCCTGGTCTCGCATGCGGGTGCAGGGCCCAAGGACTTGGGTCATCCTCCACTGCACTCCCTGGCCATAGCAGAGAGCTGGCCTGGAAGAAGGGCAACCGGGAAAGAATCCGGCGCCCCGACCGGGACTAGAACCCGGTGTGCCGGCGTCGCAAGGTGGAGGATTAGCCTATTAAGCCACGGCGCCAGCAGTTTGTTATTTTTTCAAAAAAATTGAGTTAGTTTTTCAGTTTGATAACACAGAATGATTGACCTTAGAATAAACCCACTGATTCAATAAAATCAACCAATCAATCCACACAGATGCACACATCTATAGCCATATTAGTTCAATAACTTACCAAATCAATGGGAATCCTATAAACCACAACTGATAAAATCACACATGCAGAACAAATTAATTTTTAAAAAATTACTCTGATGTTGACTGAATATTAATTCACATTTACACATAAAGAAACCAAGTTTACAAGTACACCAACTAAACATCTGGAAGTCTGGCCTCTTGGAACTTTGTAAATGTACTGATGACAGCCTCAGCATTTCAAAACATTTGAGCTCTGAGCAGTGCTGGCACTGATAAACAATGTTGTAACTTATAAAACATTGGTGTGTGGTTAACTGGGGTGTAGTAACTTGGGTCCCCAAGGGCCTTACCTGTCATCTCCTTAGCCTGCTCCACAATAAGGTGATTGAGGGTCTCTTTTTCCTGCTTCAGCAAAGTATTTTCTTCCTTCAGACTTGATACCAGCTACAAAATAAAACAGAGGAAGCCACACTAAGTGTGTGAAGGCCATACAGCAATCATTCCTTGCTCCTGTTTTTTTCTGAGCCTCATGCCTTTGCCTCATTGTGTCTAGTCATCTTCCAAAGCTGGCCCAAGTGTCACCCCTCCAGAGAGCTTTCCAGGAAACTCCTTCCAATTAGATGTCTTTTCAGTGGGCCACTGTAAGATCCTAAAATGCCAGTTTATAGTACCTGTATGTAAATGATTTACCTTTTTGTCTTCCCAAATAGATTAAAATTTTCCAGAGGACAAGAATGGTGGTGGGTTTTATTTTTCTTTGTATGCTGAACACTTAACAATTGCCTAGCACCTTGTAAGCATTCATTTTTGAAGCAATAACTTCTTACCTTAACACCTAGCACAAAGCTTATGTTTACCTGTTATTCAAGTGAAAAGATGACGGAGGTTAAGAAGAGCATGAGTGCTTTATCATTTTTGAAATTCACTAAAGATCTTCTATGACACTTCCTTCTACTTGTCTTGAGAAACAGAATTTCCTTTTCATCTCCTTTTAAGGGTTTTGCAACATGGAAAACAAGTCTACCCTTTAAATAAGCAGTGACTTTACAATAATGCCAATATACTTAATGCCACAGAACTGCCCATTTTAAATAGGAAAAAATGGTAAACTTTATGCTATGTATATATATTTTATCACTTTTTTTTTTTACAGTAATGACTCCTTACATTTTATTTTCTGGTTGGATCAGTATTCCTAGGAAACAAATGTCAAAACCAAAGTTAACTTTTACACAGAACATAATTTACTCAGATCACCTTTGGAATAAAATGTGTGCTTCTGACGAGTGAGATCGGATCTCCTTTTCCAGAGCATAATTTCAAGGAACACACAAAGCAAGAGCTTTAACAATAGGGGAAAGGTGGCAGGGAAACTCATCATTGTGTTGGGGTTCAGAGACAGGGAAAGAGGGCTCTGAAATGAGAGATCCTCTGGGACCAGGAAAGCAGATACAGCTTTGTGCCATAGCAACAGTCAGTTCCGAAAGTGACCCTTTGGCTGGTCCAGTCTCCTTATCCATACTCAGTGGACAGGCCCAGTTCTCTTCAGGCTGTGAGGGAAACTGCTCTGTCAGGGTGTGCTGCGTACACACAACCAACTGAGGTTTGTTTTTTTTTTTTTTTTAATTTATTTATTTGACAGGTAGAGTTATAGACAGTGAGAGAGAGAGAGAGACAGAGAGAAAGGCCTTCCTTCCGTTGGTTCACCCCTCAAATGACCGCCACGACTGACGCTGCATTGATCTGAAGCCAGCTTCTTCCTGGTCTCCTATGCGGGTACAGGGGCCCAAGCACTTGGGCTATCCTCCACTGCCTCCTGGGCCACAGCAGAGAGCTGGACTGGAAGAGGAGCAGCCGGGACTAGAACCCAGTGCCCTTATGGGTTGCCGGCGCTGCAGGCAGAGGATTAACCAAGTGAGCCATGGCACCGGCCCCAACCGAGTTTTGACAAAGTGCTCAGACCAGACCATGGACTAAGGATTGTCAACAAATGGTGCTGGCAAAACCGGATGTAGAATGAAATTAGATCCATACCTCTCATCTTATACAAAAATCAACTCAAGATGGGTCAAAGATATAAATTTAAGACCTGAGATTATGAAGTTGCTGGAAGAAAACATAGGGAAATACTCCAAGACATTGGTGTGGGGGATGACTTCTTAGACAAAACTCCCAAAGCACAGGCAACAAAAGCAAAACTAAACAAATGGGACTATATCAAACTCAGAAGCGTTTGCACAGCAAAGGAAACGATCAACAGAGTGAAGAGACATCCAACAGAATGGGAAAAAATACTTACAAACCACAAAGGGTTAATATCCCAAATATTAAGCAATTTTAAAAACTCAGCAACCAAAAAGCAACCAATCCAGCTGAGAAATGCATAAAGGACTTCAACAGACAATTCTCAAACTCTGTAATTAATACACAATTATTCTTTTTTTTTTTTTTTTTTGACAGGCAGAGTGGACAGTGAGAGAGAGAGACAGAGAGAAAGGTCTTCCTTTGCCGTTGGTTCACCCTCCAATGGCCGCCACGGCCAGCGCGCTGCGGCCGGCACACCGCGCTGATCCGATGGCAGGAGCCAGGTACCTATCCTGGTCTCCCATGGGGTGCAGGGCCCAAGTACCTGGGCCATCCTCCACTGCACTCCCTGGCTACAGCAGAGAGCTGGCCTGGAAGAGGGGCAACCGGGACAGAATCCGGCGCCCTGACCGGGACTAGAACCCGGTGTGCCGGCGCCGCAGGGCGGAGGATTAGCCTACTGAGCCGTGGCGCCGGCCACAATTATTCTTAAGTGTTGAAATTTAACTGAAAAGTGATCCCTGATAAATATAAGAGTGGGCATAAGAGAGGGAAGAGATGTACAAGTTGGGACATGCTCAATCGGACTTGCCCCAAATGGTAGAGTTAGAAACATGCCAGGGGATTCCAATTCAATCCCATCAAGGTGGCAGGTACCAATGCAATTTCACTAGTCCAAATGATCAATTTCTGCTCACAATTGATCATAATGATAGGATTAAGAGTCAAAAGGATCACATACACAAGACTAGTATCTGCAAATACTAACTGATAGAAAAAAAAAGGGAGAGAATGATCCAACATGGGAAGCGGGATACACAGCAGACTCATAGAATGGCAGATGTCCTAAACAGCACTCTGGCCTCAGAATCAGCCCTTAAGGCACTCGGATCTGGCTGAAGAGCCCATGAGAGTATTTTAGACATGGAAAGCCAAGACACTCAGGAAAAAAAAAAAAAAAAAAAACTAAATGAAAGATCTGTATGAGTGAGATCCCAGTGGAAAGAACGCGTCATCAAAGAAGGAGGTACCTTTCTCTGAAGGGAGGAGAGAACTTCCACTTTGACTATGACCTTGTCAAAATAAGATTAGAGTCGGTGAACTCAAAAGGCCTCCATAGCCTTGGCAACTCATGACAAGAGCCTAGGGTGATTACTGATGTCATAAACAAGAGTGTCAATTTGTTAAGTCAACAACAGGAGTCACTATGCACTTACTCCTCATGTAGGATCTCTGTCCTTAATGTGTTGTAAATTGTGAATTAACGCTATGACTAGTACTCAAACAGTATTTTACACTTTGTGTTTCTGTGTGGGTGCAAACTGTTGAAATCTTTACTTAATATATACTAAATTGATCTTCTGTATATAAAGAGAATTGAAAATGAATCTTGATGTGAATGGAATGGGAGAGAGAGTGGGAGAGGGGAGAGTTGTGGGTGGGAGGGAAGCTATGGGGGTGGGAAGCCATTGTAATCCATAAGCTGTACTTTGGAAATTTATATTCATTAAATAAAAGTTTTAAAAAAAGAAATATAAATGGTCAAAAATATATGAAAAAATGCTCAACATTTACTAGCCATCAGGGAAATGCAAATCAAAACCAATATGATATCACATCACCCCTGTTAGAATGGCTAAAATCCAAAACACAGAGAGTAAGAAATGCCAGTGAGGATGTATAAAAAGGGGAACTCTTATAGACTGTTGGTGGGTATGGTGATTTCTTAAAAAACTAGAAATGGATTTGCCATATGATCCAGCAATCCCACTACTGGGTATATACCAAAAGACTCTAGCACAACGTTTCAAAGAGATAACTACATCATGATGTTTATAGCAGTGCTATTCACAATAACTAAAATTTGGAATGAACCAAGGTGTCCATCATCAGATGAATGGATAAAGAAAATGTGGTGGGAACAGCACTGTGGAGCAGTTGGCTAAGCCTCTGCCTGTAGCACAAACATTCCATATAGGCACTGGTTTGTGTCCAGGCTGTTCCTCTTCTGATCCAGCTCTTGGGCCCTTGAACCCAAGAGACTCAGAAGAAGCTCCTGGATTCAGATAGGTCCAGTTCCAGCTGTTGTGGCCATTTGGGGAGTGAACCAGTGGTGAAAGACCTTTCTCTCTGTCTCTCCCTCTGTCTGTAATTCTACCTTTCAAATAATTAAAATCTCACACACACACACACACACACACACACACACACACACAAGAAAATGTGGTATACATACACAACAGAATATTATTTAGCTACAAAAAAATGAAATTCTACCATTTCCAGCAAAATCGATATGACTTTGCATATCATGCTGAGTGAAATAAGGTGAACCCAGAAAGACAAATACCACATGTTCTCCCTTATAACTGGGAGCTAAAATTTAAAAAACAAACAAAAAAGAAAGAAATGTCTATGTGCTTTAGTATTGTTGCAAATATAATTTTTTAAAATTTTGTTTTATAATTTTGTCAATCCAGTGGTTACGATCATTATACTACTATAGTTTTAATGATCTGTGATTTCTTTAAGATTTACTGTATATGGGTAAAATGGTCATTTTTCCATTCATTTATTATTTATATATGTCCATATTCTCACTAGTGTCATTTTGCTTTTTACTTCTTAAACTTCTTATTCAGTGAAGCAGTAAGCCTTTTTTTTTTTTTTTTTTTTTTTTTGACAGGCAGAGTTAGACAGTGAGAGAGAGAGAGAGACAGAGAGAAAGGTCTTCCTTTTTCTGTTGGTTCACCCCCAAAGTGGCCACCACGGCCGGTGTGTTGCAGCCGGCACGCTGCGCCGATCCAAAGCCAGGAGCCAGGTGCTTCCTCCTGGTCTCCCATGCCGGTGCAGGGCCCAAGCACTTGGCCCATCCTCCACTGCCTTCCCGGGCCACAGCAGAAAGCTGGACTGGAAGAGGAGCAACCAGGACAGAAACTGGTGCCCCGGCCGTGACTGGAACCCGGGGTGTTGGTGCCGCAGGCAGAGGATTAGCCAAGTGAGCTTTGGTGCTGGCCACAGTAAGCCTTTTTACTTTAATATAATTTTAAAATATGCTATGAAAAAAAGGAGAAAGAAAGAAGGTGATGGGGCTGCCACTGTTGTGCAGCAGGTTAAAGCCCTGGCCTGCGGCATTGTAATCCCATATTGGTGGTTCGAGTCCTGGTTGCTCCACTTCTAATCCAGCTTCCTGCTAATGTGCCTGGGAAAGCAGCAGAGGATGTCCAAGTAATTGGGCCCCTGTACCCAAGTGAGAGAATGGGAAGAAGCTCCTGGCTCCTGCCTTTGGATTGGCTCAGTTCTGGCCATTGCAGCATTTGGGGAATGAACCAGTGGATGGAAGACCTCTCTCCGTCTCTACTTCTCTTTCAAAATAAATAAACAAACAAACAAACAAATAAATGAATAGAAAAAGGGCGGGAGGGAGAGAGGGATAAGGAGGGAAAAAGGGATAAGGAGGGAGGGAGGAAGGAAATATCATCGCGTTCTTGGAATTGTATTTACAAATCACACTGAATCTTTTAAAAATTAATTGAAGTTAAAATCTAAAAATTATATAAAATTTAAAAAAAGAAAATTACTTAAAAAATCACCTGTGGTGCATTTTCAAAATATACCTGTGTGGCCCATTCCCAGAGCTTGGGTAGGTAGTTTTTTAAAATCTCTCCAGCATGTTCTGACATACACTCTTGGCTAAGAACCACAGCCCTTATGTCACTTCTAGGCTCCTTGACCAGAATGACAGCGAACATCACTGTCCAGACCATGAAGCTGGACATACAGTGGAATATTTTCGTTTGTCCATTATTACTATACTTCATCCAAAGAGTTAATGACAGTTCCTACAGCTATCCCTGTGAATTACAGAAAATAATGAAATGAAAGGAAAAAAGACATCTGAATCTGCTCACTAGCCTATCAGACGACAAAATCAAGGACTTGGCTTTGAAGAAGAAAGGGGAATTGTTCCCACCAGGGTTAAAAACTGTACTGATTCAAAGGACATGGAGGGGGCCGGCGACGGGGCACAGTAGGTTAATCCTCTGCCTGTGGCGCTGGCATCCCATATGGGTGCAGGTTCTAGTCCCGGCTGCTCCTCTTCCAATCCAGCTCTCTGCTATGGCCTGGGAAAGCAGTGGAGGATGGCCCAAGTGCCTTGGGCCCCTGCACCCGCACGGGAGACCAGCAAGAAGCTCCTGGGTCCTTGCTTCGGATCAGTGCAGCTCCGGCCATTGTGGCCATTTGGTGAGTAAACCAACAGAAGGAAGGCCTTTCTCTCTGTCTCTCCCTCTCACTGTCTGTAACTCTACCTCTCAAATAAATAAAATCTTAAAAAAAAAGGAATTGCAAAGTTTTCATGGCCAGGGAGATTTAATGGAGAGGAGAATCTTTAACACTCAAGAGCATCCTTTTGGATTTATGTTTGTATTTTGACAGAACAAGCTTGCTATGTTAGGACAATATTACATGGTGGCATTGCTTTTTCTATACACAGAGTCCAGATCTCCTGGAGATACATGAGGAATTGTTTTATACAGACCCTGATTTGCAATTTTGCTGACTACACTATGCTCTCTGTTGTAACCATAAACTCCTGCTGAGGTCCTCACTGTATACGCCACCACGAATATTCAGCAGCCAGTATAGAAAGGCACATAAGATTCCTCCCAGCAGTTACAGCTGACACAGATCTGCTTTCACTTAAAGATCATAATCCCAGTGGAATCTCTAAAAATTGATTCCTTTTTCTGGTAAGCCCTAAACAGATGTACTTTTAGAAACATTTAAACAATACACATCCATCACAGCTTGAGAACTTAGCATTATCTGTACCTAATGAGGTTCTTATACAGGTTAATACATGTTTGCAGCACTCATGGGACTCTGGATTTTTTGCCAGAGGAGGGAGGTGGTTCTGTCTGCATAGTAGCTCTTGGGTGTGACCGCTGTGCAGACATTTGGATTGCTCCTTCTTGGCCTAGTTAACACAGCCTTAATTCAGGTTTCTGGAAGGATCTATACAATCAGGTATTGACAACTCATTGTTTCATTTACTTCTTTATCTTAAGGAAAAGGAGCCTACATGTCATCTGGATCTTCTTTAAAGAAAAATACTGTATAGTCAGTGTTACCGTTAGAATGCATATCCCAAAATCCATGTGTTGGAAATTTAGTCCCCAAGTTCCTACGTTAATGGCATTTGGAGGTGGGACCTTTGGGAGGCAGTCGGATCATGAGGGCACTACCCTCACATGCATGGATTAATAGATGATTGGGGGGTGTCTTTGCTGTAAATGTGCGCTCTCTCTGGTAATCCTGCTTTGTCTCAAAGGCCCTCACCAGAGGATGGTGCAACTGCTCTTATTTCTCAGCCTTTAGAACAGAGGTGGGAAATACTGGGCCCATGGGCCATATAGGCAGCAAAATCTTTGGTCTGGCCCTGACAAGGTAACCACAGGTGTGGGACTCGAAATTCAAAACACCTGTAGCAGGCTAATTTTTAAGTTAATAAGTTGGTATGCCCACGAATGTTGTTATAAATATCCAAATGGCCTTGGCAGAAAAAAGGTTCCTCATCCTTGCTCTAGAACCATGAGATAAATAAACATCAGAATAAGATGGCAGGTATTTGGCCATTAATTCTATTCTTAAAATACTGCTCTGACTCTGTTCTTACTAGAGTCAAAAGCTTCTACTGACAGCCTTGCAGTTTCCTTGTTGATCAAGTGGGAGAAATGCTTGGAAAGCACAAGTAAAGAACATTGAGTCAAGTAAAATCCATGTTATTCCCTCAAAACAAACACTAAACCTCATGGGCCAAGTCAACATGATAGCAACTTTCCTCTGCAGAAGACACAGATGGCAGTCAGACTTTAGTTCCTACCTGTTCAGTTTCTTGTTTGTATTTATCTGCACGTTCCTCAATGGACTTTTTCTCTGACTGAGTCTGTTCCAGGTCTTTCCGGAGCTTGGCAATTTCTTCCTGCAGACTAAGAACACGTCCAGTGGCAACCTTGGCTTCCTCCTCACTTAGCTGAAGACGCTCTAAATCACTTCGTAGTTTCTCAGTCTCAGAGTTGTATATTCCTTCCAGATTGGTCAGTTTCTCCATGAGACATTTGTAGTCTTTGTTCTTCAAACAGACATAAGTAATAGTAAGTAAATATGCACATATTCCAACGTATTTAGTGAAAAAACCATGCCTCATCGTCATATTTGTGCTATATCACCATACCAATGACAAGAGTGTCCAGCCAAATTTGCTACGCTGAAACATTCACAATATTTTGTATGAAAACTAACACTGAGCTGCAGGACGAGGTCCAGATGACAGCACATTTCCTCTGTGTAAGGAGTAGATGGGGACGAGGACATTAGTTCTCAGCTACCTTCACAGTACCAAAACCAACGCCTTCTCAATGACACCAATAGAAGAGAGAATAGCGCAGTCAATGTTTTAATTTACATGATGAGCAACATAGATGTGATTTTCTCATAATCACAAAATGAGTTACATAATAAATCCTGAATTTCCTGATTCTTAATCCATAAAGAGGGGAATGCGTATTTGCTTTTGAAAATAGACCATGTACTAGCTAAATGAGGCATGAAAATGATAAAAATGGTGTAAAGTGTCACCAGTTTCTTACAAATCTACAGGTTTGTAAATTTACCACCTCAAAATGCCTCCTATCTCATTCAAAAAAATTTCCTGATAAATGCCATTTCACTCTAATCCATATTTTTCTATGTTCCTTAGCATTTATATATTCTTACTTACCTTTATATTATTTGCATATGCTAAAATATTGCTTGGAAACCATGTCTAAGCAATGAAATTCTAATTTTCTGCAAATAGACTGCAAGTTCCTGACATACATGGACATTTTCCAGCTTGTTTGGCCATTTCAATACTGAATAACTAATCTGCAAAATGAACATTTTACCATATGCAAATAAATGATAATGGTCAAAGAGTTCTATAAAGTACAATATGACTGGCAATCAAAAATGTTTGGAGCATTAGTAAGCTTGTCTGTGTTCTCAAAAATAACTTATGCCTTAGTCATCACAATTTTCTTCTAACATGTAAGCTCATCATTATTTGGATGTTCATTACTGTCATTATTTTATGTTTCACTAAGACTAATGGGTAGAATCAAGTGCTCCTTTATAAAACATACCTGCTCATCTACTTTGCGCTGCAGCTGCATGATCTTGTTCTCCATGCCAATGTGGAGCTTCTTATAGCGCTCCACGGAGCGAGCCTCAATTTTGAGCTTCTTCAGCTCACGTTTGGCCATCATCCTCCGGAAGCAGCACTGAAGGTAGATAATGGCATGCATGCTCCTCTTGTAGCGTGTGCGAGCCAGCCAGCCCCGGACCCACTTCTGAATGATGACTGCTTTGTGCTCACGGAGTATCTGCAGACAGGGTAATGGAAAATAATGTCAGACCCTGGACTAGTCTCGAAGTTCAACCCCATCAACCTGTCAGACGGAATCCATATATCACCTAAAGGGAAAGACACAAAAGTCGTGTCAACAATCACAGAAATACGGAGGTGTACATTATTTTATTTTATTTTTTAGATATTCTTTCTCTTTTACCCTTATTTTGAGGTTATGGCTTAACTCATGTTTTCTGCTCATTTACATTAAAGTAATTTTTTTAAAGATTTACTTATTTATTTGAAAAGCAGAGTCACAAAGGCAGAGAGAGAGAGAGAGGTCTTCCATCCGTTGGTTTACTCCCCAGATGGCCATAATGGCTGGAGCTGCACTGATCTGAAGCCAGGAGCTTCCTCAAGGTCTCCCATGTGGGTGCAGGGGCACAAAGACCTGGGACATCTTCCAGTGCTTTCCCAGGCTAAAGCAGAGAGCTATATCAGAAGTGGAGCAGCTGGGATTTGAACTGGCACCCATATGGGATGTCAGCATTGCAGGCAGTGGCTTTACCCACCATGCCACATGGTGCCACATGGCACCAGCCCCATGTACAGATTTTTAAAACATGATTTAGAAAGGAGAATTTAGGGTCCAGCATTGTGGCACAGCAGGTTAAATCACCACCTATGATGTCAGCATCCTAATAACCGGGCCGGTTGAAGTTTTGGTTGTTCCACCACTTCAGATCCGGCTCCCTGTTAATGTGCCTGAGAGGGTAGCAGAAGGTGGTCCAAGTACTTGGATCCCTGTCACCCATGTGGTAGACCCAGATAGAGTTCCTGGCTCCTGGCTTTGGCCCAGCCCGGCCATTGCAGCCATCTGGGGAGTAAACCAGCAGATGGAAGGTCTCACTTTCTCTCTGTGTCTTTCTCTCTATATATATAACTCTGCCTTTCAAATAAATAAATAAATATTTTCAAAAAGTAGAATTTAGAAGCATATAAAACTGGTTTATAGTCACATGTTATATGTATGATTACAGGCACAGCTTACATGTGGAAAATAAAAGGCATCAGATTATCACTAGCTCTAAAATGAAAGAAATACACTAGGTCTCTTACTGATGACTAATAAATTATTTGTCAGCAACTATAAACATAAAATTAGCAGAAGTAGGTACCCCATAAATTATGTACTTTTAAAGTAACAGATTTCCCCATTACCTTCACTGTTGATAAAACCTCACTGTGTGTAAGGCCTGTGTATGAGGACAGAGTGAGAGCAGTAAGCTGCCTGTAAAAAACTTATTACTGGGGCTGGAGCAGTGGTGCAGTAGGTGAATCCTCCGTCTGCAGCGCTGGCATCCCATATGGGTGCAGGTTCTAGTCCCGGCTGCTCCTCTTCCAATCCAGCTCTCTGCTATGGCCTGAGAAAGCAGTGGAGGATGGCCCAAGTCCTTGGGCCTCTGCACCTGTGTGGGAGACCCAGAAGAAGCTCCTGGCTCCTGATGGGTGCAGCTCCGGCCATTGTGGCCATTTGTGGAATGAACCAATTGACGGAAGATCTTTGTCTCTGTCTCTCCCTCTCACTGTCTGTAACTCTACCTCTCAAATAAATAAATAAAATCTTAAAAAAAAAACTTATTACTGATTCATTAATTTTTCCTCCAGAAACACACAAAAAAATGATATCCTTATTTGCCATATTTGAAGAATCCCTTTCTAGTATGATTTCCCATTACTGTTGCAAATGCAGCAGGAATCTGCCAAAGCAGCAGGAATCTGCTAATGCGAGTCGTGGGCAGGGGCTTTAAAAGGAAAGCTATCAGTAAAATCATGGGAAATAAATGAATCTTACTTTTGATAAAATAATGTTGAACCTCAGTATTTCTAAAATATTTTGGGGGGGAGGGCCGGTCTTGTGGTGTAGTGAGTAAAGCATCTGCTTGCAGTGCCAGCATCCTATCTGAACTCGTGCAGAACATCACAATCCTGAGTGAGGGCCTCGTCTTAAGACAGGATCACTGCAGAACAACTGGATAAGACTCAGGGGTGGCAAGCTGAAGGCTTTCAGACTTTAAAGTCAAGTAGCCACAGTGGCAAAGCTATCATGTTAACTTTTCTGTTCCACTTACTTCTCTTTGGTAACTACTGACATTGGCCCATTTCTCTAATTTCAGCCAAATGGAAATACCTTGTAATCAGAGCTTCCATTTTTAATCTCATTTCCATCAGTGAGTCAGAGAAATGAAAGAATACTAGTACTTCCATTTAAGATCTTCAAACCCCATGAAAAGGAGCCTTGGACTTGAACCACAGTGAGAAAGAGCACTGATGGGTAGCTATTGGCCTATAGATGAACAAGCCACTAATCTGCCACTCTCGCTGTCTAGTCACAGTGAGAGTCTGAGTTGGGCAGATTCCTACTGCTAAGCCAATGGCCTGGAGCCCCAGTTCAGATTTTCCTGAGGGGAGTACTGATGAACACAGGAAGGTAACAATTCAGTGTATCTGAAAAGCCAAGTTTAAAGCTTTTCCTTCTGTTGAAACCTTATGCTTACATAGAGAGAGAACAAGACTATAAAAGAGGCACGAGCACAAACTTTTCTTCAAAACACAGAGAAGATCTTAGAGTAACTGTCTTCAAATTTCCTTTAAAACACAGCTATTCAACCCTCACCAGTTTTGCAAAAATTTTTTGGAATAAAATCACTCCAAAGTAAAATGTCCAATTAATTAATTCAGGTCATTATCCACATTCTACCCATGACTAAGACTCGCCCCTCACCCCAAGTCTCCCTATTAATGTTCCTCTACAGTGTCACCACAGAGCTCTAACATGCAGACTCTACTCCTGACTTACCAGGAACACATCCTAAAGAAGATCCAAGAGGTGAAATCCTTTCATCAACTGTCCCAGAGGACGATTAAGATGAATCTGCTGATGTACCATCTAGAAGGTCATGTTTATTACTGTTAAACATACAAGTTATTTGACAGAAACTTCTGGAGCATTACGCTCTAATCAATACAATGAGAACCACATTCATAATCTAATTTATTTCCTCCTCTTCATAGTAAGTTCTTCTAGGATCGCCTCCTTCTTGGAATAATCATCTACCCATTTGCCATGTAACTTACTTAGAAAAGGGTCTCTACAGACAGGGTCAGGTACAAGACCTTGAGATGGGGAAATCAAACTGGAGTGCACATGTGGGACCTGAATGCCATTGTAACTGCTCTAATAAGAGACAGACAGGAAAAGAGCAGTGAGACGCACAGAAGGGAGGGTGATGTTAAGGCAGAGGCAGAGACTGGAGTGATGTGCAAGCAACAAGGAAATGCTGGCAGCCATTAGAAATTGAAAGAGGCAGATTCTCCTCTAGAGGCCGCACAAGCAGTGCAGCTCTGAAGACACTCTGACTTTGGCCCAGTGATGCTTCTGGACTTTTGGCCTCCAGAACTGGGAGAGAATAAGCATCTGTTAAGTCACCACGTTTGTGGTTATTTATTACAGAAGTCATAGGAAACTAACACATATGTTTTTTTCTTTTTTTTTCCAGATTCCTAGCCAGAGGGGAAAACATGGTATATCTTCTTTTCCATTCTCTTGTTAATAAATAAATGGAATTATTGACTGGGCTTCCAAGATGGCAGAATAGGGAGGACGCTTACTGCTCTAGTCTAGGAGAAGACAGTTTAAAAAACATGGACAGGGTGCAGTCTCAGGTAAGAGACAAAAAACAGCAGAGGAAATTCTATACAAATTAGAGGGACACAGTGGACCGATGTGTAGGGCATGGACATCCACAACTCAGGAACCCAGCAGCTGAGAGCATACCCATCAGTGCTGGGGAATGAGGTGAGATCAGACTGCAGCATCCAAAGCAAGTGGCAATAAAGCCACAGGAAGAGCCTAAAGGGAACCCAAGTTGGAGCCCAATGGGGGATAGTGTCCCTGCCAAACTAGAGAACAAAAAAAAAAAAAAAAAAAGGAGGGACACATTTCTCTCTCCCAGGTCACCTTACAACAGCATCCTGTAAAAAGCTGATAGAGCAGGGGCCATTTTGGCTATATGTAACAGCTGCACCAGCTGGTGTCAGAGCCCAGCAACTAGCCAAGTGAGGAATCCTGACTCTGTTGGGGAGAACAAACAGGGGGTTGGGTGTTTGTGGCTGTGGGAGGCTTGTATGCCAGGACTATTAAAAAAGGCTTTAACAGTTTGGTAAAGTAGCAGGATATAAAATCAATACATAAAAATCAACAGCCTTTGTATTCACAGACAATGCCAAGGCTCCTAAGATTAATCTCATTCACAATAGCTACAAAAACAATGAAATATTTTGGAATAAATTTAACCAGGGTTGTCAAAGATCTCTATGATGAGAAATACAGAATATTAAAGAAAGAAATGGAAAAAACTGCATGTTCATGGATTAGAAGAATCAATATCATCAAAATGTCCATTCTGCCAAAAGCAATTTGAAGATTCAATGTGAAAACAATCAAAATATCAAAGACATTCTTCTCAGATCTAGAAAAAATGATGCTGAAATTCAAATGGAAACACAGGGGACCTAGAATAGCTAAAGCAATCTTGTACAACAAAAACAAAGCCAGAGGCATCATAATATCAGATTTCAGGACATACAAGGCAGTTACAATCAAAACAGCCTGGTACTGCTACAAAAACAAATGGATAGACCAACGGAACAGAACAGAAATGCCAGAAATCAATCCAAGCATCTACAACCAACTTATATTTGACAAAGGAGCTAAAACCAATTCCTGGAGCAAGGACAGTCTCTTCAACAAATGGTGCTGGGAAAACTGGATTTCCACATGCAGAAGAATGAAGCAGGACTCCTACCATGCACCTTACACAAAAATCCACTCAACATGGATTAAAGATCTAAATCTACAACCCAACACCATCAAATTATTAGAGAACTGCATGATATTTGCACAAAGAGTTCTTGGAAAAGACCCCAGTTAAAGCCAAAATTAACAAATGGGAATACATCAAATTGAGAAGTTTCTGTACTGCAAAAGAAACAGTCAGGAAAGTGAAGAGACAACTGACAGAATGGGAGAAATTATTTGAAAACTATACAACTGATAAAGGATTAATAACCAGAATATATAAGAGATCAAGAAAATCCACAACAACAAAACAACCCATTTAAGAGATAAGCAAGGGACTTAAACAGACATTTTTCAAAAGAGGAAATCCAAATGACCAACAGACACATGAAAAAGTGTTCAGGATCATTAGCCGTCTGGGAAATGTAAATCAAAACCACAATGAGATTTCACCTCACCCTGGTTAGAATGGCTTTCATACAGAAATCAACAAACAACAAATGGTGGCGAGGATGTCCCACTGTTGGTGGGACTGTAAATTGGTAAAGCCACTATGGAAGACAGTATGGGATATCTCAGAAATCTGAATAGACCTACTATATGACCCAGCCATCCCACTCCTGGAATTTACCAAAGGGAAATGAAATCAGTAAATAAAAGAGTTATCTGCACCTCCATGTTTATTGCAGCTCAATTCACAATAGCTAAGACATGGAATCAACCTAAATGCCCATTAACCAAAGACTGGGTAAAGAAATTATAGGATATGTACTATATGGAATACTATACAGTGGTAAAAAAAAAAGTGAAAACTGGTCATTTGCAACAAACTGGATTAATCTGGAAAACATCATACTTAGTGAAATAAATCAGTCCCAAAGGGCTAAATACCATATGTTTTCCCTGATCTATGAGAATTAATAGAGCACCTAAAATGAAATCTGTAGAAGTGAAACTGACACTTCCAGAAGGGATGACTTGTGCTGCCCTTGTCTTGACTGTCGAGGGACAGTTTTATTTTCTTGTTGTTGATGTTGTTTTTTCATTTTCTTCTTCATACTATTTGTTGAGCTCTCTACTAACATAGTTAATCATATGCGTATAAAGTCAATTGAGGATCTCAGTAAAAAATGAGTGGGAATAAGTGAGGGAGGAGGAAATTTGTAACTGTAAAGCTGTATAGTTCTGCATAGATTTCTACTCACTCACTTACTAGGGTAAAAGCTTGTCATAGGACCCCAAATCCCATTAAGCTGGGTGGTAAAATGACACCTTAATTGTTAAAGTGATCATATTAAGTGTTAAAGTAAACATATATAAAGGATTAAGTGTTAAAGTGATCATATAAATCAGATCAAGTGTCTGGTAATAATAATAGATAGAATTAAAAAGGGGAGAATGTTCCAACATGGGAAGCAGTCCATACAGCAGACTCATAGAATGACAATTGCTTTAAGTAACACTCTGACCTCAGAATCAGCCCTTAAGGCTTCCTGGTCTGGCTGCAAAGCCCATGAGAGCATTTCAAGTATGGAAAGCCAAGACACTGTGGCAAAAAATGTTCTACATGAATTTCTCTATGAATAAGAATCCAACAGAAAGAAGTGGCTATCAAAGAAGGATGTACTTTTCTCTAAAGGGAGGAGAGATCTTACAGTTTGCTTATGACCTTGTCTAAATACTAATGGAGTTTGTGGATTCAAAGGCTTCCACAGCTTAGGCAGCTCATGTTAAGAGCCTTGGGTGGTCACTGTCATCATACTAAGAGTGTTAATAGTTAAATTAACAGGAGTCACTGTGCACTAACTCCCCATGCAGGACCTCAGTCCTCAATGAGTTAACTCATAATAGAGTTAACTTTAAAACTAGTTCTCAGTTTTATTTGAGTGTGTGCAAACTGTTGAAATCTTGGTCTTCTGCGTACAAAGTTAATTGAAAATGAATCCTAATGGAGAATGGGAATGGGAAGAGGAAAGGAAGGAGAATGGGAGTGTGGGTGGGAGGGTGGGTATTGTGGGAAGAATCACTATATTCCTAAAGTTGTACTTATGAAATTTGTATTCCTTAAAAAATTAATTAAAAAATAAATATATGGTATTATTTAGTATCTTAAAAACATATTTTAGTTGTTGTTTGTTTCCATGCAGCTCTTATATTCATAGTAGCCCCTATGTTACCTTGTTCAGCTGTAAAATTTGATTAATACTAATGGAATGACAAAGCATAGTTGAAAACAAATGCCTCACCTTGTGATACCTATTTCTAGCCAAGTAGCCTCGCAAATAAGACTGTAGAACGATAGTGGCAGCTCGTGTAATCTTGTACCTCCTGCGAACCACATACATGCGCCAGTACTTCTGAACGATGGTTGCTGCTCTGGTTCTGCGCAGAAACTTAGCATAGCTGGCCAGAGAGAACAGTGGCATATTGTCAGTCATCAGGAAAAGGAAATAACACATTTTATAGGAACTCAAGAGTGTTACTATCTTAAGAAAAATGAGTAGTACTCCCACTGTTATTCTAAGAATGTACCATTTATTAAATCAACCTTGATATTTTTATACCAGTTTATAGTTTCTCCAAATGGTTTTGGATGTTTTCCTCATTTGAGCCTTCCCTAACTCTGAGTTGTGGGATGTCCCACACTGCCAGATTGTACACTAGGAAAGTGAAGCTCATAAAGGTTCATTCTCTCTAGGACAGGCTCATTACTCAGGCTATGTCCCTTTTATAGAGCAGACAGGATTTACATACACAGAAATCCCCCACTTTTTCATCACCAGCTTTCTTAGATATACTCATCACTAGTGCACCACATTTTCCCTGAATCTGTTTAAATTCTTCCTTAATTCATTTCTACTTACACATCTAAATTAAAATTATCCTAGTATATAATCATACTGAAGTATAATTCTCTTACAGACCATCCCAGTTAACTGTGCCCCAAAAGTCCTCACAGTCATTATTAACTAGCTCATATCCATGGTCATTTTAATTTACAGACAATTTTGTCAAATACCACATGCAAGTATAAACAATTCTGAGGACCTAAGTCAGCAGCAATTTATAATTTTCTTGAGAATGAATCTGCACCTTTCATTAGGCAAAGTGAAATTTTATTCTATTTAAATGTCTTATGAGTTAATTCAGTATCTCTCAAAATAAGAAGGGAGGACATACTGCCTCTTGAGGTACAGTGGCCATACACCACGGTCTTAGGTTGGACAGAGTCAGATGGTACCCTACTCTTAGAGGCTGGGAGCTGGAGTGGAGGTCTCCAGGAAACCTACCATCGAGCCTGGTAGCCCCGCACATATCTCTGCACAGTGATAGCTGCCCTCCGCATGCGCAGGTACTTCTTCCTCAGCAGCCATCCCCGGATGGTCTTCTGGATCCGGATGCAGGCAGCCCTCAGTTTGTCTGCCCGCAGTTTTTCTAGATAGGCCACTTGACCAGCACGGAAAAATATCTTTGTCTTACCAAACTGGTATTTGTCCTTGTCCTATTTTTGGAAGAAATTGTATACTCAGAAATAATGACCATATAAGAGAACTAAAGAAGAGAAAAAATATATCTAAAAGCAGAATCAGTAAAGGGATGAATCTATTAGCTAAAATTTGGGCTATGTCACAATTAACTAATGGAGGCAGATTTTTGATCCTAAGCAAGTTGAGCAAATAGAAGGGATTTTAAGAAAAACTGCAGTTTAAGAGTTATTTTCCAGAATAATTCTACCTGGAATTATTATCTGAGGCCCAAAACTTGGTTGTGGGTTATAGGCAGCTATTATTTGCTTGTTTGTATTTTAAACATCTCAAGGAAATGGAGATGCTGACACTCCCTCTGACTGCCCAGGCTGTAAGGGTTACATCAGGCTGTATGATCCATGAGAAAGCTGAAGGGAAAAAATACCAGGATGAAGAGTAAGGCAGGAAGAAGCATACCAGAAATAAAAGTTTAAAAAAAAAAAAAAAGTCCTTGGGTATTCATCTTGAGAATTAAGTTTCTAAACAGTTGTGTCTTGGCTTTATCAACAGTATATGCAAATAAACAAATAAAAATTGTATAAGTATGTATAAAACCCTATAAATTTCAAACTCTTTGCACAAAAAAAAATCACTTACATTGGTCAGTGACTTCTGATCATAAGCAAGGCTGAGCAGAAAACATAGACATACATATTTCTGATGTGTTATGTTACGATTCACCTTATAGCATGTAAGATACAACTACTCTTGTATCAAAGGAAGAGTGAAATTCATGTGTGAAACTCACTACTGCACTCTGAAATTCTAAACACAAGGAAAGAAAAGCACTTTTCACTGTAAGCGGTCTCTCCTATCTTGTGTATGAAACCAGAAAATCGGAAACCTCCACATACATCTAAAATAATTTTAATTTAAATCAATAAGGTTTACATAGAAACCCTGGCTAGAAAGCAGCTATCCCTTCATCACCCAGCTCTCCCCAGAGCACCTCATATTAATCCTGCCTCCATTTCATAATCCTCCCTGCAAAGCCCTGATCCAGGCCTCGGGTGATCTGGCAAGGAAGCCAGCTGTCTCTACTTTCCGCTCTATCTCCACATTCCTATCTGAACCCCGGTTAGGAAAGGGTTCAGCTAAACTCAGAAAGCCCCAGATTTTTTAACATGACTAAGAAAGTGACCTTAGCTCTTTCAAAGAAAAAAGACATTATCAAAGAAGACGTATCACATTTAATTAATAGTCAGTAATTAAGCAACTCGATGGTATCTAAGACTATAAATGCCAACCTACATTTCCTAATCATTTCTAGATTTTCCCATACAAATATAACACTGCAAACAAACACTGTGAGGTAATCCAGACTAATGTCAAACAAACAAAAATTACTTTTTAAAAAATCTTTCATGAACTTTAAATTCTCTAAGATCCAGAGCAGTGGCTCTCAAACTGCAGTCCTTAGATAGCACCAGCTTTGCCTGTGAACTTGTTAGAAATGCAAATCGTCAGGGCTCACGTAGTGGTGCAGCAGGTTAAGCTGCTGTCTGTGATGTCAGCATCTCATATGGGTTTCCTAGTCCCTGCTGCTCTGCTTCAGATCCAGCTCCCTGCTTTTATGCCTGAGAAAGCAGCGGAAGATGGCCCTGGTGCTTGGGTCCCTGCCACCACATGGGAGACCTGGATGGAGTTCTAGATGCCCATCTTTGGCCTGGCCCAGCCCTAGCCATTGTAGCCATAGTGCCACAATGTGCGTAGTAAACCAGCAGATGGATGATTGGAAGATCTCCTCCCCCCCGCCCCATAACACTGCCTTTCAAATAAATAAAATAAACCTTAAAAAATGCAAATCATTAGGCCCACTTCAAACAAACTCAATCAGAAATTCAGAGGCATAGGGCAGTAGCCCTGCAGGTAATTTTCATAAAGAACCCCTCAACCTGGAATGCAAGACTCTGTTAATACCAATCCACATTTCATAACCAGTTCTCTTCCTTCCCAAACACAAATGTTCCTTGCAAAAAACTACTTTACTAGATTAAAAATAAATCCTGGGGACGGCACTGTGGCTCATTTGGCTAATCCTCCGCCTGCGGCGAAAGCATCCCATATGGGCGCCGGGTTCTAGTCCCAGTTGCTCCTCTTCCAGTCCAGCTCTCTGCTGTGGCCGGGGAGGGCAGCGGAGGATGGCCCAAATGCTTTGGCCCCTGCACCTATGTGGGAGACCACGAAGAAGCACCTGGCTCCTGGCTTCGGATTGGAGCAGCGCTGGTCGTGGCAGCCATTTAGGGAGTGAACCAACGGAAGGAAGACCTTTCTGTCTCTCTCTCTCTCTCACTGTCTATAACTCTACCTGTCAGATAAAAAAAAAAAAAAAAAGAAAGAAAGATTCAAAAAATAAACAAATTCTGTTTTCCTACTTATTCATACCTGGTTGCCTCCTAGATTATTTTCCTTCCTTTTTTTTTTTTTTTTTTTTTTGAGGAGATTTTATTTATTTATTTGAAAGGCAGAGTTACAGAGAGGCAGAAGCAGAGAGAGAGGTCTTCCATCCGATGGTTCACTCCCCAGATGGCTGCAACGGCTGGAGCTAAGCCGATCTGAAGCCAGGAATCAGGAGCTTCTTCCAGGTCTCCCACATAGGTGCAGGGGCCCAAGGACTTGGGCCATCTTCTACTGCTTTCCCAGGCCATAGCAGGAAGCTGGATTGGAAGTGGAGCAGCAGGGTCTTGAACCCACGTCCATGTGGGATGCTGGCACCACAGGCAGTGGTTTTACCCACTAAACCACACCGCCAGACTCTCTTTCCATTATTTTAATGTAATCTAGGCCATTATTCAAGGCCTGACTCTAAACAAACTGTCGTTCCCCGGCTCGCGGAGGACACCAGACCGGACGCTGTTTTCTTTCCCCGGCCCTTCCCGGATTTGCTGCCGCTCCCCCGCTTTCGCGGAGAAGCGGCACCAGCGAGCTCTCAGACCGACTCTCTCAGGGGGGCCGCCTCGCATGTTGTCTCTCTCCCCCTTTTATAGTCCTCTCCCACCAATCCGTGCTCTGCTGCCCGCATGCTGGGCATGCCGCTTTCTTCCAAACAGGGGTTGGGTCAGGAATCAGCTAATTAATGAAGCAGCTGTGTAAGCTTTGTTTACTCTCTCTCAGCGCCATATGGTGGGAGATCAGACGCATAGAGTTAGTTTCAGTCCACAGTCTCAGTACTTATTTGTCTCCCGGGCGCCCCGCCATGTTGCGGGAGACGGACCCTGCTCACCACACAAACCTCTTTCATGAAATTGTTTTCCCTTTCCATAGTTGGCAGTGGCTTTCCCTTCTTCTGATTTCTTGTCCCACTCACTCAGCATTTGATATGGACACTGAGGTATATTACATTTATCTTTGAAATGAGTTCCTTGCCAAGGCAGACTGTGTTACCTGAGAACAACACTTATTTTTTCTTCATCATAGAGCACCTGGCCGGGTGTCTTCCCTAAGCAAGCCCTAGGTAAATTTTCACTGCCAATGATCACACTCTGCAAGAACGTCCAGCTCTGTGGTCTGGGCCCAGGCCCACAGTCCTGTTTCCCTCTCCTCACTGATTCCAGCATCCTGACCACAGTGAGCCTGACCTCCCAGACAGTGGGTCCCCACTCCCTCATCATCTGGATTGGTAATATTTCACATGGAGGTTCCCGGGCTTTCAGAGGTCAGAACCACATGGTTACTGCCAATATCCGTACAGATAGAGGTAAGCGGAAATCTTTCTCACCAGTATCAGTTTCTCTAATACATTCTTGCATGTTTGCTTTCTGTCACTCAGTACATCCTTTTGCTTCATTAGGACACGGTAGCGGCTGAAAAATTCTTGGTAAGTCCAACTATAAAAAGAAATAACTTATCAGATTATTTGAAGAACCGTGAACTTTTCCCATCAGGGTCCCTTGTGTTTGAACACTATCAGACTCACCGGGAGGGGAAGCCCGCCGCGCTGATTCGAATGGTCTCCAGGACCCCACATGCTCTCAGTTGCTGCACGGCTCTTTTCTCATCAAATCTACACATAAAAACCAAAGTCAATAATCCATAAAGAACCTGCTGTAGCCACAAATTGCTCTAGTCCATCAAAATCTGAGTTCCTATATAGCCAAAGAGACAAATCAGGAAGGAAAGCATTCAAAACTTGTAGCAGTGATTAGAGTAGAAAACTCCGCAATAGAGTTGAGAGAAGACAATTAGTGACAAAAATACAGAGCTGTAACGATCCCTACAGTACCACAAACTTATGAGAGCGTCCACTGAGCCCATTACAAAAGCAAAAGAAAATGCCCTTGCACTTTGCCCAGGCTCTTTACATTGCTTTTTCTGACTTTAGGTGCTTAGAATTCCTGAGGCCATCATACACAGCTCCCTTGGAACACGGAGTGGATGTCCTGGAAACTTCTCTAACAGGAAGGACAAATTAGATATGCTCTATTCAGTTATTTTTTTTTAAATTGTTGTACTAGGCACTTACAGCATCTACATCAATGAAAACTATTATTATTTTGTGTTAAATTAAATTAAATATTTTTTTCATTTCAGGGAAGAGCGTAGGGAACCCTTTTTTTTGCCAAGGGCAATTCGGATATTCATAACATAGCTCATGGGCCATACAAAATTACCAACTTAAAAATTAGACTGCTATGGATTTATTGAATTTCAAGTCCCATCATGACTGCCTTGGCAGAGCCAGATCAAGTGATTTTGCCAGGGACTGGACATTCCCCACCCCTGCTGGACAAACAGCAGCTAAAATTAAAGTTTTTGGAAAAATATGTTTATGGGGCCGGCGCCATGGCTTACTTGGTTAATCCTCCACCTGCAGCACCGGTATCCCATATGAGCGCCCGGTTCTAGTCCTGGTTGCTCCTCTTCCAATCCAGCTTTCTGTGGCCCGGGAGGGCAGTGGAGGATGGCCCAAGTCCTTGGGCCCCTGCATCTGCATAGGAGACCAGGAGGAAGCACCTGGCTCCTGGCTTTGGATTGGTGCAGTGCAGTTCACTGGCTGTGGCGGCCATTTGGGGAGTGAACCAATGGAAAGAAGACCTTTCTCTCTGTCTGTCTGTCTGTCTCTCTCTCTCTCTCTCTCTCCCTGTCTCTCACTGTTTATAACTCTACCTGTCAAACAAATTAAAAAAAAAGAAAAAAAAAGAAAAATGTTTATAATTTCTATAAATGCTGAAAGAACATCTATACCAGGAGATACTTTGTAGCCATTAAAAGGAGGATGTGGATTTTTATGTGCCAATATGGAAAGTGTTCACAGTCTGTCAAGTTGACAGCAAAGACAAAACAGCAATGAGAGCAGGAGCCCCTCCCCTTGTCCCGAGCTGTGTCCAAGTAGACCAGGGAAAGAAGGATGTTGGTTGGTGAGGAAGGACCTGTGACAGTGATCTCTCTGGGTATGATGAATGCTTTCTCATGTATTTTTATGCTATTGTATATTTCTTGAAACTGTTTTTACAGTGTACATGCACTTTTATTACTTTTAAAATTAAATAGATACTCCATTTTAGAAAAAAATCTTCCAGAAATATTCATTCTCCCCTCATACGTGGTAACTACAGCAGCAGAGGTTGGTAAAAGCCAAAGTACTTAGATGGTTTCAAGAGCTGAAAAGTGTCAGGTAAGCCTTTGTCAAAGCGGCATGCTCCAGCTGACTCTGGTTTTAACTAATGTCCAAATGATCAAAATGCCAAGAAAGTCCTTGAACAGAGGTGAATTTAAAATAAAAAAGAACTAGAAATGCTAAGCTGACTTCAACTTTTCAAATCCTTGGACGGCTACCTGCTAATTTGTTCACATATTCTATATTCTCAAATGGGAAAAGAAACTGAAAAAAAAAAACCTATTAACTAGGATTTCTTTGCTCCTCTTCCTTTATGTTAGTTTGGCACTCTTTATGACATCCGGAGACTTCTGTGTTTAGTAGTTAGATACTTACGTGAATGGGAACTTGAAGTCATTAGGCTTAATACAGCGCACATAATGAGGGGTAGTGGCATTGAGGGTCTCCATAAGCAGGTGAAGGGAGTTTCGGAACTGCATGAAAAAGAGCAGGAAGGGGCATCAAAGTTTTGTCAATGGCCATACATTATACACAACAATTTAAAATTCTCTTCCCATAGAACTAATGGAGATGACTTTGCCACCTCTGAACTTGACCCATCTTCAGAAGAGAAGCTGATACTAAATGAGAATGGTAGGATTTTTGGTTAAAATTTGACTAAACCATTTAAATGTTTATTCTGCTAAATAGACATTTGCTGTAATCCCACTCTTCCCCCTACTCCTCTTTTATAAAAGGTTTCTGTATGTGACAATATAACCTCATTAAAAGTTTTTTTTGAAAGAGCAACAGAGGGAGACAGAGAGGGGCAGGAAGAAGGAGAGTGAATGAGGGAGGAGGAATGGAGAGAAAGGGAGAGAGAGGGAGAAAGAAAGATCATTCATCCATTCATTCATTCTCCAAATGGGCCAGCCTGAAGTCTGGAGCTAGGAACTCCATCTGGGTCTCCCATGTGGGTGGGAGGGTCCCAAGTACTTGGGCTATTTTCTGCTGCCTTCCTAGGTCCATTAACAGGAAGCTAGATTTGGAAGTGGAACAGCCAGGATTCAAACCAGCACTCCAATATAGGAGCAGGCATCACAAGTGGCACCTTAACCCACTGCACCACAATGCCAGGCCCCATAACCTTAGTTCAACAATATTAAGGCCGTATCACATAAGGCAGGAATTTTTCCCAAGATACTACTTTTAAGCAGATAATGTACAAGAGTATGGGAAATAAGTGGGAGGAGGGAAGACAGGCAGAGAGGGATTACTTACTACTAGGAACATGGGACCAGACCTGGAGGCTGACGAGCCGTGTCAGGCTCTGCTCCTGTCTGCAGTGGGCACAGGGTCCCAAACACAGGAAAACAAGCCGACTGATGCTGAGCCCCCACCCCTTGTTCAGGTGGTAAGCGTGTGGGTAATGTTCCCCAGTCCCCACAGAGCACAAGACATCCAAGAAGAGAGAGGGCGCTGCTCCTGTACAGACCAAGCTAACGGATGCTCTGGACAAATGCTGAGAGAACAAAACAAAGATGGCAGTGGATGAGAAAGAAGATGTGCACTAGAAGAATTAAGATGTGGGAAAATTCCTTTTGCGAAAGGCCTAAGCATTCACAGGTCTAAAGAATTACGAGTGGCCAGTGTTTCATGCTCCCACAACAAAAGCTCTAACCTCTCATTGCCTGAGGATCCCAGCTGGCAGGCTTAGGGAGGAAAACCCGGGGCATCAGGAGAAGCAGAGGGAAGCAATGAGGCAGCAGGGGTTTCCGAACTCACCTGGTGCCCTACTGTTTTCTTGTGCTCCTTTGCCATCTGGCCTGGTCTACCTTTGGTGGGCTTGGCAGGTGTGCGGGTGAGGGGTATGCGTCCTGAAGAGGTGGCTGAGGTTGGACTGATGGCCTTCTCATCATCTTGAAATAGTTCTGGGAGCATCTTAAACTGAGCCAAAAACAGTTAAAAAAAATTACACTCTAAACCCAAATTTAAAAGTAAGTCTTCACAGTAGAAATGTTACAAAGCTTTTCCAATCAACAAAGACTCTTCCTAAAGCAATCTGTCACAGTCCCATTACAGAAATCATTATGTTTAAAAGTCAAAAAATATGAGCGAAAAGTGAGATAATTGCTACAAAAATGTAGGTGGGAAAATGCAATAATTTGATACCTCTGTTTAAGGGAAACAAGAGGAAAACTATTACACTCACTGGGAAACCTAAATTTCCAGGACACAGCCACTCTAAACACATTACTGATTTTGAACAGAATTATTTTACAAGCAACATTCTAACTGAAAGTCCTATCTTATTACCTCAGTTCCATAAAATGTTTTATCATCAGGTAGAGAAAAACACTGGTCCAAACTTGTAAGTCATTTGCCAAACATCCACTCACCGGCTTCGTTTGTCTACCCACTCACGCAAATGCTGTGCACCAACTTGGAAGTAGCACTGACACATCAGGCACAGAAAGACAAAGACCACGCACAATGTTTATTCTGCAATGTTTATTCTCACCCACACGTGCAAGTTAAACAGCTGACACACAGAAGCGGAGCACAGTGGTCACCACAGGCTGGCAGCATGGTTGGGGCTGAAGGCTGGAGACAGGATAGGCACAGGGTAGAATAACTCCTAATGTTGTACAGCACTGTGGGATCACTACAGTGGGCAGGTAATAAAATGTCTGAAAACCACTAATAGAGAGAATACAAATGTCCCCAATATAAAGAAGGGATAAAGCCTGATGCCAATTAGCCTGATCTAATTATTACGTACTACACACATGAAATTAAACATCACATTATACCCCATAAAGATTTATAAATTACTACATGCCAATTAAAAATAAAAAACACTGGAAATCTCCACAGGGTGTCATAAATAATGTTTTTCGGTATTATAAGATTTTAAATAATTATGAACCAATAATTTTATGAAAATATTTTAGACTGTAGAAAAATATGTAAAAAAAAAACCTCTGCCCTTATCCTGTAAGTTTTTATATTTGTTTTCAAGTGATTTGTAATTTGCATAAATCCTATAATCAAGTTGACATTCTACCAGGCTTTGAATGAATATTAAACAAGGATGGCACCAGTCAATATGGTTAGGAGAGTTTCTGAAATAAAAGACTTCAAACTAATCCCCAGGAACATCTTGACATACGTTCGTGTCTTTACAACAGTGCCCATCTCATATAAATGAAGTTGATCTTTCTTATAAGTCACCTTATATTTATAACTACCAATTAGTTAACTAAAAATGACAAAGTGTCTCCAAAAACAAACAAACAAACAATTTTCTTATGAGAGTTCATTCACTGAGAAACAAAACCATACTATTTCATTTGTTACATACATACATATTAACCCTAAGGGTAATTTAGGAAATGATTCATGGCATATATACGTACTAACAATGGTTGCTTGCTACACATAAGTATATTCCTGGCTTCACAGAATAAATAATATATTCTAGCTTTGCTTATTATAAAGTATAAAATAAATGTTTCAAAATTATATTGTATTATATCATTAAAGCTGTGTTAAAAAGAAGAAAAATAAGAGTTCCCAACAGATCGGAAAACTTAGCATGCAGTAAAGATGCTAGGATATTCAGCAATAGGCAATGTACTCCATAATCTTATCTGTGATATCTTATCATTCTCACATAAATTGCTGGCTCTAAACTGGCAATTGCCTAATCTTTGTTTTTCTCTCTTCTGTGTGAAATGGTTAAGAGAGCTGGGCTGCAATATCACATTCAACAGTTAAGTGACACAATTTACTGAGTATTCTACAGTATCTACCAGAAAATGGATTAGTTTCTGGAGTTTGGAATAAACAAGATAAGCACATGTCTTCCTCTTCATAGAGATTATAAATTTAAAATTCTGTACATTGATTTTTTTTTCTTAAAAATTAACTTATTTCCATTTTATGTGAAAGAGAGACAGAGAAGACCCAGACCAAGAGCCAGAACGAGAGCGACAGCGAGAGATCTTCCAACCAGTCAAGGCTGGATCAAGTTGAAGCCAGGAGCCAAGAACTCAATCTGGGTCTGGGACTTCCATATGGGTGGCAAGGACCCAAGTACTTCAGTTATCACCTGTTGCCTCCCCAGAAGGTGAATAAGAAGCAGAACACCCTGAACTTCAATCAGACACTCTGATTTGGGAAGAGCATGTCCCAAGCAGCGGCTTAATGACTGCATCAAATGCCTGTCGCCACTCCCCACTCCCTCCCAAAAAACAAGTATATTTTAAATTGTATCAGAATTTGCTTTAAAATATCTTCTTTAAGCAGTGTTCCTGCTTCCTCGCGGGCCACTTTTCTCAGACTTCTTCCCTGGTCCCTCCTCTAGCCAGTCTCTAAAACACGGAATGCCAAAAGACTGGCTTAGATCTACTATTTGTTTTAATCTACATGTTCTCTCTAGGCAATCTTATTAGTCTTGTTGCTCCAAACGCCCTCTAATTGTCAAGACTACCAAACATCCACCACCTGCTCTGGCTCTCCTCTGATAGGCTGACTTGCATTTCTAACTTTCTATATAACACGTCCACTTATTTTTGCCATCTCAAGCAAAATGTCTGTAGCTGACCTTGTGAATCTTTCCCCCAATGCCTGGTCTTTTACCAGTCTTCACCCAGTAAATGGCACTGCCAGCCATCCAGTGCCCGAGGCAAATACGCAGCAGTCATCCTCAGTTTCTGCCTTTCTTTCCTGCTCCACACCCAATCTATCAACAAGACCACTGACCCTATCCACAAACTATGTGCCATCCCCACTGCTACAACCTCAGTATCTCAGTCCACCATCTTTCCTTGAGATCATAATGCTCGTCTCTACTCACGACAAATCAACTCCACTCAGCAGCGATCATTCCTCACCTGAAAATCTTCTAGACTCTCCACTGCACGGGAACAAAATCCACACTCTGTGAAGTCTGCAAGGCATTCCCTCCAGGAGGTGGCCCCCCTGTCCTACACACCCTATTCACCTACTAGGCTCACGTTGGCCTTCTTTTGCAGCTCAAGAACAAACCATTTATTGAGTCTCAGTTCTCCCAACCTGCACTTCCCTTGGGATTGGTGTTTCCCATTACTCAGGTTTCAGACCAAATATAGCTTTCTCAGGGAAGCCTTCCCAGATTTACCCTAATGCTGCAACTCACCTCTGCTCAAGTTTAATCACTCTCTTGCTTGGGACCTTTTTAATTCATTTTTTAAAAAAGACTTATTTCTTTACTAGAAAGGCAGAGTTACACTGAGAGAGAATCACTCACACACTCACACACACACACACACACACACAGAGACAGACAGACAGATAGACAGAGATCTTTGATTTGCTGGTTTACTCTCCAAATAGCTGCAGTGGGTGGGACTGGGCCAGGCTGAAGCAGTAGTCAAGAACTCCATCTGTGTCTCCACGTGGGTTTCCTACATGGGTGTAGGGTCTCAAACACTTGGGCCATCTTCTGCTGCCTTCTTAGGCTCATTAGCAGGGAGCTACACAGGAAGTAGAGCAGCCAGGACTCAAACCAGCACTCATATGGGATGCCACTGTCCCAGGTGGTGGCACTACCTCCTGTGCCACAATGCTGGCCCATTTTACTTTCTTTTTATTAAGTTTTTTTTCTTAAAAATATATTTATTTATTTATTTATTTATTTATTTGAAGGCAGAGCCACAGAGAAGCAGAGGCAGAAAAAGAGAGAGAGAGAGAGGTCTTCCATTCACTGATTCACACTCCGAATAGCTGCAATGGCCAGAACTGTGCTGATCTGAAGCCAGGAGCCAGGAGCCTCTTCTGGGTTTTCCACACGGTGCAGAGGCCCAAGGACTTGGGCCATCTTCCATTGCTTTCCCAGGTCATAGCAGAGAGCTGGATCAGAAGTGGAGCAGCTGGGACTCCAACCGGCACCCATGTGGGATGCTGGCATTGCAGGCAGCGGCTTTATCTGCTCTGCCACAGCACCGGCCCCTCCACTTGACTTTGTTGATAGCACTTACTACTGTATGATATGACATCTAAATATGTGATTAAGAGGTTATTGCTCAACTCCCCACAAGCACAGGGACCTCTGTCTATCTCATTTGTTTTGTTCACCATACTAAATCTCTAGTTTTCTTAAATCATTTTCTGAAAAACATATCCATTTCCCTGCTGACTGAGAGGGCAATCTTATTTAAAGATAGATAGGTAAACAAGAAAGATAAGTAAACAGATATGTCTGGATATCCATCTTGTTTTTTGGATTGGTCTCTCTAAAGACAAGGCTGTGAACTGCTTAAGACTGAGCTTTTTTTTTTTTTTTTTTTTTTTTACAGGCAGAGTGGACAGTGAGAGAGAGAGAGACAGAGAGAAAGGTCTTCCTTTTGCCATTGGTTCACCCTCCAATGGCCGCCGTGGCTGGCGCACCGCGCTGATCAGATGGCAGGAGCCAGGTGCTTATCCTGGTCTCCCATGGGGTGCAGGGCTCAAGCACTTGGGCCATCCTCCACTGCACTCCCTGGCCACAGCAGAGAGCTGGCCTGGAAGAGGGGCAACCGGGACAGAATCCAGTGCCCTGACCGGGACTAGAACCTGGTGTGCCAGCGCCGCAAGGCGGAGGATTAACCTAGTGAGCCGCGGCGCCAGTCCTACCTGCAAGCTTTGATAGGTAAATAATACACACTTCCCACTCTGGCTCAGCAATGGACACAGACTGATGCAGGATTCCTGAGAACACAAAGCTGCCTTCTGATGATCAAGGGCCCAGTAGCCAGTCAGGTTAGAATAAAGACACAACTGATGATGGATGCCTGGAGAAGGGGAGCTTGCTAATGTTCTGTTTAAATTAGTGGGCAAAGGAGTAACATACACCAGTTTTTCATGGTTTCTATCACTATCTGCAAGTCAAAACGATAGAGAACTTCAACTGAACAATACTTAGAGACTGGCACTATCAGAGTTTTCTTTTACACATCAATCCTATAAGCCATAAAATGTTCACCTGACAGGTTAAGGGAAAAAACTGACTTTTTCTATACATCTGGACTCATTTTCTGAGGGCTGAAACTTGGATTCCGTTTTTATGCAATCAAAATATCAAATAACTATCAAATATCTATCAAATAATCAAATGCTATTATATATAATAATGATATTATCAAATAATAATATCTATCAAAATAACTGAAAATAAAAATTTTCAATTCTAAAAACAAAAGTCATATATGAAAATGTCATATAGAAGTATTCTTTCACAATAAGCCAGAAAAACAAAGAGAATTAGTCAGGAATAAAGAAGAATTCATAAGCAAACATTTACTTTAAAAAAAAAAAGATTTATTTATTTGGGGCTGGCGCTGCGGTACAGCAGGTTAAAGTCCCAGCCTGCAGTGCCGGCATCCCATATGGGTGCCAGTTCAAGTCCCGGCTGCTCCACTTCCGATCCAGCTCTCTGCTACGGCCTGGGAAAGCAGAAGATAGCCCAAGTCCTTGGGCCCCTGCAACCATGTGCCAGACCTGGAAGAAGCTCCTGGCTCCTGGCTTTGGATTGGTGCAGCTCCAGCTGTTGCGGTCATTTGGGGAGTGAACCAGTGGAATGGAAGACCTCTCTTTCTTTCTCTCTCTGGCTCTACATCTCTCTGTAACACTGTCTTTCAAATAAATAAAATAAATCTTTAAAATAAATTAATTAAAAATGATTTATTTATTTGAAAGGCAGAGTGAGAGAAAGAGAGAGACAGTGAGTACACATGCTATCTCCCATCCTCTGGTTCACTCCTCAAATGGCCTCAATAGCTAGGGGTAAGCCAGGCCGAAGTCAGGAGCCAAGAACTCCATCGGAGTATACCTTGTGGATGGCAGCAACTCAAGTACTTGAGCCATCACCTGCTGTTTTCCAGGCACATTAACCAAGAGTTTGATTGGAAGTGGAGTAGCCAGGACTTGAACCAGCACTCCAATATGGGAAGTGGGCATCCTAAGTGGCAGCTTAACCTGCTGTGCCTTGATATTAGCCCCTAATTTTTACTTTTCTACTGGATATTTGAACTTTCATTTTGCTGAATCAAGTAGCTGGCTCCCTGGCTTGCTCCCTGCAGAATGAACATAAGTTGTACACCCCTCCCCATCCTTTCTGATTGAAGGTCAAAGGGTCAAGGTGGGATCCACTTAATAATCTACGGAGTACAGTCATCACAGTTCTTTGCCATCTGGAATAGTCTTTTTGCACTAGGAAGCAGTGTTATAATACCGCCTAAGAAAACAATTTCCAAGTGGTCTGGGCCACACCTGGAACTGCACTTGGAGACAACCTAGAACCGAATCCCTGCCTGGATGCAGTGCAGAAGTCCCTGATTCTAGCATAGCCCTTGAACGTGACATGGCAGATAGACTATTTTCTCTCACAGTCTCTCCAAAGGCTCAAGAATCTAGAACCACCACGGGGGCAACACTTTCACGCAAGACTGAAAGATAATACTGCAGAGTGGTAAATGACATAGACACTGAGCAAGACAGCCTAGGTTTTCATTTGACTTGAAACTCATGAGGCATGAGGTTGCAGTGCCTCAGGTGCCTCCTGCACACCCCGAGAGAAATGGTAATACCTTCTTATAAGAAGTAGATTAGTTACCATTTGTAAGTCATTTAGAACAGGACCTGACATACAGTACGTGTAATGTATTTGATAATTTTTTTTTTTTTTGATAGGCAGAGTGGACAGTGAGAGAGAGAGACAGAGAGAGAAAGGTCTTCCTTTGCCGTTGGTTCACCCTCCAATGGCCGCCGCTGCAGCCGGCGCACCGCGCTGATCCGATGGCAGGAGCCAGGAGCCAGGTGCTTTTCCTGGTCTCCCATGGGGTGCAGGGCCCAAGCACCTGGGCCATCCTCCACTGCACTCCCTGGCCATAGCAGAGAGCTGGCCTGGAAGAGGGGCAACCGGGACAGAATCCGGCGCCCCGACCGGGACTAGAACCCGGTATGCCGGCGCCGCAATGTATTTGATAATTTTAAAACTAAAAGTAAAATTATGTTTTTGTTAGATAAGACATTATTATTGTTAAAATGCTAAGCTTAGGTAACTGACATTTTATTAAATATATTCCAATTAAAGTAGTCCATCCATGGTTACCTTGCTTGATTTAAGAACTTTAATTTGTTCTTCAAAAACAGTGTCTTTGTTCTTCTCAAGAAAGCCTTCACACTGGTATTCCACCTGAAAACACAAACAGAACTCTCCTTAATAAAATTTTTCGAAAGATTATATCACTGTCAACAACAAAAATATTCACTGGGCTCAGGCTCCATGACCACCTCTCAGCAAAGTGGTATGTTTAGTCTTTTCAGAGAAACTGGGTAAGTATGTTAATACTAAAGGATGATACTCCCAGTATTGTTTCCCTTGGAAACAATGGTGGTGCTGATTGAGTGTGGACTAAAAGATCCTCCCAATTCATGGGTAAGCAGAGTCAGAAGACACTAACCCTATTCTCCCACAGTGGCCAGAGAGAGCTCCTCCAATGCTGACCCAATGCACTGTATCTCTAAACCAATTCACTTTCCAAAAGGAGTGTTCCCTCTTAAGAGTGAAGGGATTAATTAAAGAGTTCAACCAATAGTATTAAGTAGAACAAAAAAATACTGAAAAGAATAAAGTAGTAAACTGTTCCTCGACAGTCAAGACAAGGGCTGATCAAGCTACTGTTTCTCATAGTGTCCATTTCACTTCGACAGGTTTCCTTTTAGATGCTTGGTTACTTTTCACCGATCAGGGAGAACATATGATATTTGTCACTTTAGCACTGGCTTAATTCACTCAGCATGATGTTTTCCAGATTCCTCCATTTTGTTGCAAATGACCAGATTTCATTTTTTTTACTGCTGTATAGTATTCTAATTTCTCTATCCAGTCTACTGTTGATGGGCATTTAGGTTGATTCCATGTCTTAGCTATTGTGAATTGAGCTGCAATAAACATTGAAGTGTAGACAGCTCTTTTATTTGCCAATTTAATTTCCTTTGGGTAAATTCCAAGGAGTGGGATGGGTTGTGTGGTAGGGTTACATTCAGGTTTCTGAGGAATCTCCAGACTGACTTCCATAGTGGCTTTACCAGTTTGCATTTCCACCAACAGTGGATTAATGTCCCTTTTTCCCCACATCCTCACCTGCATCTGTTGTTGGTAGATTTCTGTATGTGAGCTATTCTAACCAGGGTGAGGTGAAACCTCATTGTGGTTTTGATTTGCATTTCCCTGACTGCTAGTATTCTTAGGTGTTTAAATTTAACTGAAAAGTGATCTCTGTTAAATATAAGAGAGGGAAGAGATGTAAGTTCAGCACATGCTCAGTTGGACTTGCCCCTAATGGTAGAGTTAGAAACATGCCAGAGGATTCCAATTCAATCCCATCAAGATGGCATGAACCAATGCAATCTCACTAGTCCAAGTGATCAGTTTCAGTTCATAATTGGTCATAATGATAGGATTAAGAGTCAAAGGGATCACATAAACAAGACTAGTGTCTGCTAATACCAACTGATAGAATTAAAAAGGAGAGAATGATCCAACATGGGAAGTGGGATACACAGCAGACTCAGAATGGCAGTTGTCCTAAACAGCACTCTGGCCTCAGAATCAACCCTTAAGGCATTTGGATCCGGCTAAAAAGCCCATGAGAGTATTTCAGGCATGGAAAGCCAAGACACTCTGGCAAAACAAAAACAAAAACAAAAAACCTAAATGAAAGATCTCTATGAGTGAGTTCCCAGTGGAAAGAACAGGTCATCAAAGAAGGAGGTACCTTTCTCTGAAGGGAGGAGAGAACTTCCCCTTTGACTATGACCTTGTCTAAATAAGATCGGAGTTGGCGAACTCAAGAGGCTTCTTAGCCTTGGCGACTCATGACAAGAGCCTCGGGTGATTGTTAAATCAACAGGAGTCACTGTGCACTTACTCCCCATGTAGGATCTCAGTCCTTAATGTGTTGTACTATGTGAATTAATGGTATAACTAGTACTCAAACAGTACTTTATACTTTGTGTTTCTGTGTGGGTGCAAACTGTTGAGATCTTTACTTAGTATATACTAAATTGATCTTCTGTATATAAAGATAGGTGAAAATGAATCTTGATGTGAATGGAATATGAGAGGGAGCAGGAGATGTGTTGGTTGCGGTTGGGAGGGAGGTTATGGGGGGAAAAAGCTGCTATAAACCAAAAGTTGTACTTTGGAAATTTATATTTATTAAATAAAAGTTAAAAAAATTTTCAAAAAAAAAAAAAGAGTGAAGGGATTAAAGTAGAAAATATTACAAACAGCAAATGGCTGTCTGAAACAGACAGAGGTAGAAGGCAGAGAAATATCGCAGGATTTGGTGAAACCATACTATGTGAGAATGGATTGTTCCTCTTCCCAAACCACAGCACCAGCAGTTAGCTGCTACTCAGGGAGCTCCACAGCCTGTAGCACAAAATACTTAGGAGGTCCTGCAGTTATTCTGAAGTTTCTGGTAATGATGAAGGTAGACTCAGAAAGTCCTCGATCCCCAAAGTTGACCCTGGGAAGCTTATTCCAAAACTTATCCCACAACCTGCTCGCAAGATAAATTCATTTCATGGTTCTGATTTTCTGAGTAGAATACAGAATTTGTGAATTACCAATTCAGCATGCCTTGTGGGAGGGACCCAGAGAATCAACCCCAAGGATGACACAAGTCCACATCTATTCTGAATCTCTTGATTCAGAATATGCTGTGCGTTAGAACTTAGAATTTTTAGGTGTTTAGAGTTGCAGTATGCACACACACCATTTTTTAATACCTCCAGCAGAGTTTAAGGCAGCTACATGTAACCAACACATTAATATTTCTAGACTGAAGTAAATAACCAACCTAACTTGTATAAATAAAGACTATATATAGCACCACAGTTAGCTGAGATCAAAGATCAGGTTTAGCCACTAAATAACTTATAAAAAGACTTTGGGTTTTTAATGTCCTAGATTTCAAATTTATAGACAGAAGATCATAAACCCATATTTAATTCATATATAATTCAAGTTAGGTTAAAGGAAGAGAAAACCAACAAGCAGACACTGAAGACTGCTTTCCTTATAGGGTCGACAGAATGTAGGCATCAGCAAAGGATAAAATAATACCTCTTGATTACTGATTTTCCTCCTCAGTAACTTAAGTATTCAAAAAGAAAAAAGATAAAGCTTCCTTACTTTGTCAGCAAAATGCTGGATGATGAAAGCTTTATTGGATAGACGAGGTTTTTCAAAGAGTGCACATTTGCTCAAATGTGTGTTGTACAATTTCTGGGCCCAAGTGTCATCTGAACCTTTAGGCATCTACATTCAGGAAACAAGGAAAGAAAATAAGGTGAATACTGAGAAACTTCTCAAGTGTCAGCTGCCAACAGATTAATTTTTAGCTTTACTTAACAACTTCTATATTTAGTTTAGAAATTTATTCCTCCCACATTTCTCTTGTAGAGGTCTAAAACTAATTACTAATGAAGACCACAACTAAGACTTTCCCAATGGGCAACTCAGCCCAATCTCTGCACAGCTCAATCTAACTATACCAGAAACCATCAAAGAAATATTTGATCTTCTTTTAAAATAACAGAAGCCCACAAGTTAAAGATGAAATATTACAACTGTCATGTACAGCTTTAATATTTTTAATATTTTGTTCAGTGATTCACATTGTGAAATATTTCTGTAATTCAGAAAGGTATAAAATGGAGAGTAGTCTCCTCTTACCATTTCCTCCCACTTCATTATCTCCTTCTGTCTTTTAAGGTATGTACAAGAAGGGGACCATTCTATATACTCTGTGTATTTCCTCCTCCTCCTCCTTCTTCTTAATAATAATAATAGCACTTTCATATTTATGGCTGCTAAGTTCCTGTTTTTTGTTATTATGATAGCTGCCAAATTTTTCTTCTTATTCATGCATATCTTGGATGTTCTTAGAAATCTATTCATAGGTTAAATTCCTAGCAGTTCCATTCCTGTGTATGTATTCACAATTCTGCAAATTCCTCTAAAATATGTTGTACAAAATCATGGCTTTCATCAAGAATATATGTACAACATTAATTTAGTATGGTTTGAGTATCCCTAAGATGGAAATCTGAAATGTTTTAAAATCTGAAGCACTTCTAGTTCCAAGCATTTTAAATAAGGAATACTTCACCTGGGCTATCAAATGAAAGGATGCAAGTTTAAGCTTACATATTTGATAGGTAAGAAGTGGTAGACAATTTTTGTTTTGTTTTACTTTCAATTGAACCTGTGCAGTACAGGTTCTTATTTTTTTATTTTTTTTTAAGATTTTATTTATTTATTTGAGAGATAGAGTTATAAACAGTGAGAGGGAGAGAGAGAGATAAAGGTCTTCTGTCCATTGGTTTACTCCCCAGGTGGCCACAATGGCCAGAGCTGCACTGATCTGAAGCCAGGAGCCAGGAACTTCTTCCAGATCTGGCATGTGGTCCTTGGGCCATATTCTACTGCTTTCCCAGGCCACAGCAGAGAGCTGGATTGGAAGAGGAGCAGCTGGGACTAGAATTGGTACCCATATGGGGTGCCGCAGACAGAGGATTAACCTATTACACCATGGCGCTGGTCCCCCCCCCCTTTTTTAAAGATTTATTTATTTTTTTTTAATTTTTTTAAAAAATTTTTTAACAGGCAGAGTGGACAGTGAGAGAGAGAGACAGAGAGAAAGGTCTTCCTTTGCCGTTGGTTCACCCTCCAATGGCCGCCACGGCCGGCGTGCAGCGGCCGGCGCACCGCGCTGATCCGATGGCAGGAGCCAGGAGCCAGGTGCTTTTCCTGGTCTCCCATGCGGGTGCAAGGCCCAAGCACCTGGGCCATCCTCCACTGCACTCCCTGGCCACAGCGGAGAGCTGGCCTGGAAGAGGGGCAACCGGGACAGAATCCGGCGCCCCGACCGGGACTAGAACCCGGTGTGCCGGCGCCGCAAGGCGGAGGATTAGCCTAGTGAGCCGCGGCGCCGGCCCAGATTTATTTATTTATTTAGAAAGAGACAGACAGAGAAAGAGAGATCTTCTATCTGCTGATTCACTCTCTAAGTGGGCTTGGGTTGGGCCAGGCCGAAGTCCCGAGCCAGGAACTTCTTCTAGGTCTCCCACATGGGCACAGGTACCCAAACACTTGTGCAATCTTATGTTGTTTCCCAAGCACATTAGCAGGGAGCTGGATAGGAAGTGGAGCAGCCAGCTCTCAAACCAGTGCTCATATGGAATGCTGGGTCTCAAGCCAGTGTCCATATGAGATGTTAGCATCACAGGTAGAGGCTTTACCCATTAAAACACAGTGCCAGCTCCCATCAGCTCAGGTTCTTTATGCTGTAAGAAGTCTGGATATTTAGGAGTATCAACCTGTGGTAAGCTGGAACTCACTGCATAGAAGGCCGATGAAATTATATGGTCTGGCCCTGCCAAGGCAACAGCAGGTGGGACTTGAAATTCAACAAATCTATAGCAGGCTGATTTTTAAAAAAATTTTTTTATTTGACAGATGGAATTACAAACAGTGAGAGAGAGAGAGAGACAGAGAGAAAGGTCTTCCTTCCATTGGTTCACTCCCTAAATGGCCACAACGGCCGGAGCTGTGCCAATCCGAAGCCAGGAGCCAGGTGCTTCCTCCTGGCCTCCCACGTGGGTGCAGGGGCCCATGGACTTGGGCCATCCTCCACTGCCCCTGTGGGCCACAGCAGAGAGCTGGACTGGAAGAGGAGCAGCTGGGACTAGAACCCGGCGCCCATATGGGATGCTGGCACCACAGGTGGAGGATTAACCTGGTGAACCACGGTGCCGGCCCAGCAGGCTGATTTTTAATTGGATAATTTTGTATGGCCTGTGAATGATGTTATGAATATTCAAACGGCCCTTGGCAGAAAAAAATTTCCAATGTGTTGCACCTTCAAATATTAAAGCTAAAATTCCATCTCTATCATTTATGTCAGTAATAAAGAACAATTAGTCAATTTTTCAATTATGTCTATTTGGAACTATTACTCAAAATATTTTTTGCACAGTTTCCTACATTTAAAAATTTATTTAATTATTTGAGAGGTAGAGTTGCAGAGAGAGAGAGAGAGAGAGAGAGAGAGAGAGAATCTTCTACCCACTGCTTCTTCTACCCACTGGTTCACTCTCCAGATGGCTGCAATTGCCAGCACTGGGTCAGGCCAAAGCCAGGAGTCAGGTGTTTCTTCCAGCTCTTCCACAGGGTTCAGGGGCCCAAGCACTGGGGCTTCTAGCTTCCACTGCTTTTCCCAAGCCATCAGCAGGGAGCTGGATTGGGAGTGGAGCAGCAGGGACTACAAATTGGTGCCTATATGGGATGCCAGGATTGCAAGCAGCAGCTATACCTGCTATGCCACAACACTGGCCCCCTATTTCCTGCATTTCTTTAAAAACATTCTATTATTGAACAAAAAGTACTAAATATAAGCAAGTTGATAACAAACGTGGGGATAGTAATTCTATCTAATGTCATTTTTTCATGTAATTTAGAATCAGCCAAGAAGGGATATTTTTCTAGGCTAACTAGTAATTAGAACACTTGGGACTTGGCAAACTTTCAGAATGAAGGTCAGAGTGACCACCTACTTATTATTACCACAATGGCATCTCATGTCATACAAATAAATCTTTGCCTGAACCCATTTATCTTTTGACCTTGATATATCTATTTTGATAGAGTAAGTACTGTAGAAAATTATACTTACCTTACATTCCTCATCTAGCAAATCTAGAATGCCCAGTTTAGATTCTATAAGATTAATACAGGGTTGATTATCATAAAAATCTATCAGTGTCCATGGAATTTGTTCCTTCATATATTCTTCTTGTTCCAATTTGAAGACATGCTGAAATGAAAAAGAAAAAAAGCAGCCATTACTAGACTACTTTCAGAAAGAATGTAGTCAGGAAACAGCATTTATGTAAAATACTAAGAGGATTCAACATAATTTGAGACAGTCCATGGCTTCCAGCAACAACAGCCTCAGAGGTGATGGATGATTTACACACAGAGAAAGTAAATAAAAACCACACAGAGCGAAATCTCAGCTGCACAAGGTTCCTGGTGAACAAGTAAATCGGGATATGTAAATTATTTCAATAGATGTAAATGTAACATTTTGTGATCCCTTGATTATGTATATTTCCAATACTTCACTGTGTACTTTGGCTTCTTAACTTTGCACAGGCTGCTAACAAAGGGACAGGAAAGCCTTACTAAGGTGGCACTGAAAAACTAGGCAGAGTGGATGCCCTCTAGTCCACTGAACTGTGCAGGACAATGCTTTCAGTAGGACAACATAATTCTAACAGACTGTGGTGCAGAAGTTCACCAGTCCCAGATAATGCTTGGTCTTTTGTGTCTGTCTTGATTATTCTCCACAGTCAGAATCTGTGGCTCACTTTTCCGCATTCTACATTCAATTCTGCAAGCAGCTGCAACCACTGCCAACCATTGCTAGTTACGCTAAAGGCTTCAGCCACTGTCCCTGCTGTTTCTCATCTCCATCCACTCTTCTAAGCAAAAATACATATTGGCTGTCTGCTATGTACACAAAGTCCATAGCTGACTCCACTGCCCTTGGAGGGTCTGGAGACTAGTGAGAGCATCAAACAGAGATCAAATAACCACAAGGAATATAATTACAAGCTGTAACAAAATTTTAAAGGAAAATAACAGGAGCTAGAGTTCTAATCTAGTTTGGATACAGGTGGTCAGGGTAGGTTTCCCTGAGCAAGGACTGTGTGATCTGAGCTATGAAGATGAATAAGGGGGCTAAGCTGATAAGATGGGAGGGGCAATCAACCATGGCCCCTGATTCAGGCTGCAGTCCCAACCCACACAGCTGGCAGCACAACTTCCAGTCCTTGTGGATGTTAACAGCTACAGCTCATGCTTAGGGGTTTCTACCTTGTTAGTAAAATGGCACAGTCTATGTGGTACCATCCATGCCTCACTCGCCATCTTAGGCCCTGGCCCCCATCTCCGGTTCTAGGCCCCATGGCCGAACCACCAGTGTCAGCTCCACCCATCCTAATGGGATTCGCTATGCCTCTTTCCCTGCCAGTCTCCACCTGCCCCGCACTCCCCCCTACACAAAGGTTTAACAGAACCTGTTCCTGAACACATGCTCTCTCTCTATTATGCTCTCCTCCTCTCTCTCACCTTCTCACCCTTTCCCCCTGGCCCATCAAGCTTCCCACACCCTACAATAAACCTTTCCTCTAACTCCAGTGTTTGGTGTGTTTTGTGGTGTGGCACACCGGGTTCTAGTTCCGGTCGGGGCGCTGGATTCTGTCCCGGTTGCCCCTCTTCCAGGCCAGCTCTCTGCTGTGGCCAGGGAGTGCAGTGGAGGATGGCCCAAGTACTAAGTGGATCTCTTCCGAATGAGTTTAATAAAATGAAGCAATGCAGAACTGTTCCAGACCAAACTGTCTGACACCTCTATGTTGGTAGAACAATCAGATCTGAAGCCTTGGGCTCCTCCAATGCCAGGGAATCCTGGCTCCCCACACACTGCTCCATCACATACCTTTCTTCACTTGTCTCTTCTGGTTTTCTAACACAGCTTTCTATTTTGGGGGGGAAGACTGGCCTTTTGTGCTATGACAGAAAACATGTATATTCTAGAATCCCTAGCTCCATGAAACGGAGGTACCAAAGAGATTTCTGATACATACTCTCTTAATGCACCTGGGACACCCCCACTTGATTCTGTACTTTCTATCATGCCATCCTTGCTCATCTGCAGTACTTACAGTCTCACCAGCTATAATAAACTTCAGTCAAAAAATGGTCATTCGTATGAATGTTTATGTCATGCTGATTAAAAAGCAAATTTCTTCTGTTCTTTTAATTAGAAGGCAAACAGACTATGGAAGACAGTTTAGAGAGTCCTCAGAAACCTGAATATATCCCTACCACACATAACCCAGCCATCCTACTTCTTGGAATTTACCCAAGGGAAATTAAATTGGCAAATAAAAGAGCTATCTACACCTCAATGTTTATTGCAGCTCAATTCACAATAGCTAAGACATGGAATCAACCTAAATGCCCATCAAAAGAAGGCTGGATAAAGAAATTATGGGATATATTTATCAGTTTATTTCTGATTTATCAATTTGAAACATTATCTAATGATTTCATGATAAGGTAGATGAGGCTAAATTCATATGCACTGCCTCTCCTCTGCTCTTTTGCTAACCTTCCAATATTTCTACTTTCAGATCCTCTCTTGATTTTTACTAATTTTAAAACAACACAATAGCTTTAAACCTCCTTTTTTGCTTATCCACTAATGACATACTTTTTTACCTTTCTTGCTATAAGATGAGGACATTAAGGAGGTCTTTGCTGCCCTCCAGTTCCCTTCTCTTTGATCTTCTAATGCCCATGGTGACTTCTTTTTACTATTCTTTCTTTGATACTAATAACCACCCCTAATCTTACACCTGAAACCGTGCCTGGCAAGTGATGAGCACTATACAGGCCTCAACTCACTTGATCCATAAAACCATGGACAGCAGGTGTTCTCTCCTTTTTACAGATGAAGCAAAGCCTATAGAGAGCAACTGATGTGCCCCAGGTCTAATAATCTACAAAGAGTGGGATTCCAACCCAGGCAGTTCATCTCTGGGGTCTGTGCCTGCCATCATTACAAACTGTTGTTGCCCTGCCCTGTATTATTTTTCCTTATTTTTATTTATTAGAGGCAGAGAGAGAGAGAGAGAGAGAGAGATATCCCACCAGCTAGTTCACTTCCCAAATATACACAATAGCCAGGGACTACAGCTGGAACCAAAACTCAGTCCAGGTATCCTGTGTGGGTAGCAGAAACCCAATTACCTAAGCCTCCGGAGTCTGCATTAGCAGGAAGTGGAGAAGGGCATGGAACCCAGGTACTCAGACAGGGGTTGCAGGTATTTTAACCAGTGTCTTAACTGCTAAGTCAATGGCTGCCCCTGTTGTCCTTTATTTTAAGCACCTCCAAATCTCTCAATGCTATGATGATTTTCTAGAGATGCTGACGTTATTGGTTCACAAGAGCCACTCTCAAAATATTCCCATTTCCATAGTCTCAGTGAATGGTTCAGACTGTTGAAAAGAAAGTACATAAAGTTCTGATTTTGAGGTATCATTTTACAAATACAGCAAGTAAGAGTTAAGACAGTCCGCATACAGTGAGCTTCAGAATAACAAGCTAAAGGATATTCCTGGGCTCAAACCTTCATATTCCCTTAGCTGCTACCTAACACACTTCCTGCTTTGCTCACACAACTTATCAGCCCCAAATTATCATTATTCTTGGACAGCAATCCAGGATTGATCTTGAATTCTGCCTAGATAATAAAATATTTTTCTAATGTTGCATTATTTACTAATTAACAGTTTTTAAGCATTTTAGTTGTTTTAAATGCTACATAATAACTATAATCAGGACTTCATTTCAGGAACCAGGATTTTAAATAGGACTAAGAATTAAAGAGAATAATTTACAGCAGCATATTATTCAAGGAAGAAAATTCTTACCATATTGAATTGTTGTTGTAGCTTTTCATTTGCATAATTTATGCAAAACTGTTCAAAACTATTTATCTCAAATGTTTCAAATCTGTAATACCAAAAATCAGGGAAGAAAATGAATAGATTTTTTTAAATATCCAAAATGTACATTTTAGGAAGAAACAAATGGGAAATTTACCAACAATGAGATTTTTTTCCACATCAGTGAACACAGAGGTCTATAAGTGAGTAACATGGAATATGTACCCAGTAGCTGAGCACCAGCCAAGGGGAAGAGAGATTCTTTTAAAGGTCTTGGCATGTAGGGATGTTCAACACTAGGATTTTTTGAGAGCTAGTTCATCTCTAAGTGGTGAACAACGAATCATGAAGTCATTGCTCTTGGCAATTTATGCACAGGCTGTGTTACACACATAAAAGGAAGTAAGAATAGGGATTTCACAGGTTCTTTTGAAAAAGAAGCAGACAATGAAAAATTAGGTTCCAGAGAAGCACGGTATACAGGAAGGGTTTTAGACAAAGAGACTTAGAAAAGGCAAACTAGCAAATGGAAACAGATTTTTAGAAATTCAGTGATAATTTACTACATGAGTCAAAAAATCAATTAACTCCACCCACTAGCTTAGTAAATTAGCTCAGGATTTGAGCTATTGTTGTTGCTAAGTTTCAAGTAATATGTAATTATATCACCATCATCAATGTACTCTTGAATTGTCACAGTCGGGGTTTTCCTTCTTATTACTAGATAATCTGTAGGAAGAAATGCACTCTGGCATAACAGTAAGCCAAATACACTTACCCGTAAATGTCTAGCACGCCAATAAAAGAGTGCTGTTTGACAGCAGAATGGAGAGCCTGATTGACATGATCCACAATCCAGTTAAAGAGCTTGGCATAGATGTGCTTGGCCAGAGCATCACGGGCATTTGTGGCCTGAAGCTTGGAGATGGGTTTGATGTATGTCTCTGTGGCAGTGGCCAGCTTCCGATGGCAGAGCCAGTGACACATCTCTTCATAGTCCACGCCCATGAGGTCACAGAAGATGCTGAGAGGCTCATGCTTGGGCTGCCAAAACAGAATGGTTTATTTCCTATGATAAGATCAAATCAATAAGAATTTCCTGAAAAATATTATCGAAGAAGTTACAAATAGGAGCTGGTGTGGTGACACAGTGGGTTAAATAGTCACCTGCAATGCTGACATCCCATATGAGTGCCAGTTCAAGATTCATCTGCTCCACTTTCTCTTTTTTTAAAGGATCACAATTTTTTTATCTTTAAAGATTTATTTATTTATTTGAAATTCAGAGTTACATACAGAGAGAAGAGGCGGGCGGGGGGGGGGGGGGAGGTGTCTTCCATTTGCTGGTTTACTCCCCTGCTGGCTGCAATGGCTGGAGCTGTGCCAATCTGAAGTCAGGAGCCAGGAACTTCCTCCAGGTCTTTCAATAGAGGTGCAGGGGCCCAAGGCCCAGAGAGCTGGATCAGAAGTAGAGCAGCCAGAATCTGAACCGGCGCCCATAAGGGATGCTGGCACTGCAGGTGGTGGCTTTACCTGCTATGCCACAGTGCCAGCCCCTCTCCACTTTCAATCCAACTCCCTGCTAATACAATGGGTAAATCAGCTGATGATGGCCAAAATACTTTGGCCTCTATCACCCATGTGAGAGAACTGGAAGAAGCTCCTGGTTCCTGGCTTGGGCCTGGCACAGTCCCAGCTGTTGTGGCCACGTTGGGGAGTGAACCAGTGGATGTGTGTCTCTCCTTCTCTATAAACTTGTCTTTCAAATAAATACATACTGAAAAATAAGACAGGCTACAAATAAAAGTTAGAAATTTCTTTGTTGTAACAAACAGTAAGATCATCCAAAGCTGATCAATAATAATCATGAGAATTATCCATCAAACCAGCAAACAGATGGCATTTTGCAATGTATTCTATAGCTCATTTAAAAAATTCCTGTTTCCTTTGATTCTTCATAGAGAAATTTACCTCTCTTAGGACACATTCATTCTATCAGAAAATCAGTCAGCTAGTTACAAATATTCACTGAGTGCCTATTTTGTGCCAGGAAACAACACATGTGGTTGCTGCCCTCCCAGAGTTTACAATCACCATGGGAGGTGAATACTAACTAAATGATTGCTCCCAAAATGTAAAATATCACAAAGAAGGATACTCTGTTAAGTTCATGTGAAGGGAATGTGCTTTACGTAGGGAGGCAGAAGACAGTGCCTTAAGAAATGGAATTGAGATCTGAAGGAATGGAAGGTGTTAACTGTGTAAAAAAGAGAAGAAAGGGTTTTCCAGATCATGGCAAGTCCTGGTGAACAACCTTCTGTGATGAGAAGGAAACCATCAACAGGAGGAACTGAGGCTGAGTGAGGAAGAAAATGTGTCAGATGAAGGCCTTGACACAGACAGAGGCTATACCACCACTGGTCTTTCTCCAGAGCCATGCCACAAGAGGCCACTGAAGGATTTGAAACAAATAACATCTGAGTGAAATAAGCCAGTCCCAGAGGGACAAATATCATATGTTCTCCCTGATAGGTGACAACTAACCAACCATCAAAAAGGAAACCTGATGAAGTGAAATGGACACTATGAGAAACAATGACTTGATCAGCCCTTATCATCACTGTTAATGTACAATTTAATACTATATCCCTTGCAGTATTTTTGTTTGTTCTACTTAATACCATTGGTTGAGCTATGTAATTAACATACAATTATTCTTAGGTGTTTAAAGTTAACTGAAAAGTGATCTCTGTTAAATATAAGAGTGGGAATAAGAGAGGGAGGGGATGTACAATTTGGGACATGCTCAAGCTGACTTGCCCCAAGGGTGGAGTTAGAAATGTGCCGGGGATTCCAATATAATCTCATCAAGGTTGCATGTACCAATGCCACCTCACTAGTCCAAGTGATCAATTTCAGGTCACAATAGACCATAATGATAGGTCTAAGAGTCAAAGGGATCACATACACAAGACTAGTGTCTGCTAATACCAACTGATAGAATAAAAAAGGGAGAGAGTGATCCAACATGGGAAGCGGGATACACAGCAGACTCATAGAATGGTAGTTGTCCTAAACAGCACTCTGGCCTCAGAATCAGCCCTTAAGGCATTCAGATCTGACTGAAAAGCCCATGAGAGTATTTTAGACATGGAAAGCCAAGACACTCAGGAAAAAAAAAAAAAAAAAAAAACTAAATGAAAGATCTGTATGAGTGAGATCCCAGTGGAAAGAACGGGTCATCAAAGAAGGAGGTACCTTTCTCTGAAGGGAGGAGAGAACTTCCACTTTGACTATGGCCTTGTCGAAATAAGATCAAAGTCAGCAAGCTCAGGAGGCTTCCATGGCCTTGGCAACTCATGACTAGAGCCTGGGGAGATTGCTGACGCCTTAAATAAGAGTGTCAATTTGTTAAGTCAACAACAGGAGTCACTGCGCACTTACTACCCATGTAGGATCTCTGTCCTTAATGTGTAGTTCAATATGAATTAATGATATGACTAGTGCTCAAACAGTATTTGGCACTTTGTGTTCTGTGTGGGGGAAAACTGATGAAATCTTTACTTAATATATACTAAATTGGTCTTCTGTATATAAAGATAATCGAAACTGAATCTTGATGTGAACGGGATGGGAGAGGGAGTGGGAGATGGGATGGTTGCAGGTGGGAGGGAAGTTATGGGGAGGAAAAAGCCATTGTAATCCATAAACTGTACTTTGGAAATTTATATCTATTAAATAAAAGTTAAAAAAAAAAGAAACAAATAACATGTTACTTCTTTGTGTCACTTCTTGGACCTGAATCTCTTGAATGACTTACATATCCCTGCATGCCCTAAGATAACTTCTGTGGGCCTTGCCTGAGTATGTGTTCAACATCAATTTTTTAAATTAATCCCATATGGACGCCGGTTTGAGACCTGGCTGCTCCACTTCCAATCCAGCTCTCTGCTATGGTCTGGGAAAGCAGTAGAAGATGGCCCACGTGCTTGGGTCCCTGCACCCACATGGGAGACCCAGAAGAAGCTTCTGGCTCCTGGCTTTGGGTCAGCGCAGCTCTGGCCATTGTGGCCAATTGGGGAGTGAACCATCAGATGGAAGACCTCTCTCTCTCTCTCTCTCTCTCTCTCTGTGTGTGTGTGTCTCCTCCTCTCTCTCTGTAACTCTGACTTTCAAATAAATAAATAAATCTTTAAAATAAATTTTTATATCAAAGTAAATTAATCTTTTAATTCCTTCTACCTCTGAACTTTTTGAAGTACCCTTATATATATACACACACGTACACACACACTAGTCTATTAGTATTTAGCCATAAAAAGAATGAAGTACTTATTTATGCTATACCATCGATGGATTTTGAAAGAAGCCAGTCACAAAAGACCACATAATATTTGACTGAATTTTTATGGCATGTCTAGAACAGGTGAATGTATGGAGGCAGGAAATAGAATCATTTTTGGTTAGGGCTGGGGCATAGAGATCAATAGGTGAGGGTACAGGATTTCTTTATGAAGTAATAAAAACATTTTAAGTTGAACTATGGATATGCTTACATATGTGAATATATTAAAACATTTAATTATATACTAAAAACAATTTAAATCTAAATTTCAACAAAGCTGTTGAAAAGAAAATGCTAATAATATTCCACACAAGAATTCAGGGTTGGGGCAGACATTTGGCACAGTTGTGAAGTCACCACTGTGTCTCATATTGGCAGGACTCCCAGGTCTGCTTTCAATGCACACCCTGGGAAGCAGCAGTAAAGGCTCAAGTACTGGGGTCCCTGTTATCCACGTGGGAGACCTGAACAAAGTTCTGGGCCCCTGGCTTCAGCCTGGATCAGCCCTATCTGCTGCATGCATTTTGGGAGTGAACCAGTAGATGGGAGAGCTCTCTAGGTGTCTGTCTCTGTCTTTCCCAAAAAATGAAAATAAATAAACCAAAGATGTTTTTACAAAAGAATTCAGGTTTAAACCAGAATCATCATTCTGCCTTTTAAAAGAGTGCCACAAGGAAAACAGGCTAGGGTTGGAATGTGGGAATCATGAATCTAAAATGAGGATCTATGTCTGAGGAAGATGACGAATGGTCCATAAGGGAAATCAAGATGCTCAAGGTTTCTGCGAAGCAAACTCCCAACTCACCTAGTGCTTGGGCCTTTGACTGATAAGTCATTTATGGCATAGTTTCTCCTCAAATCATAAAGTCATTTTTATTATAAATGATATTACATTAGATTTCACACATGTAAGGTAGTAAAAAACTACTATATCCAGAAAGGTAGGGAATAGACAGATCTTTTTCTTGTAAGAGTAAGGAATCTGTTTTTGTACGAGGAGTTATAGAGACAGATGATAAAAAGAAAAGTAAGAGTGAGCTGAATAAAAACCATCTAAATTAGGTCTTTTTAATAACACTAACACAGGAATGGGCATTGGTCTAGCAGTTAAGATGTGGCTTGGGATGTCTGTATCCCATATTAGTGTTCCTGAACAAATAATACCAAAATGAATAGTATAGCTCCATTTATTCAGACCTCAAAATTCTAGGGAATAAAGATAAGAAAGGGAAAGTCCTATAGTACAATGGGATTGGAACTACCATATTGGAAAGCAGAAGGAGAGGAAGGGGTATCTAAGAAGAGATGTTACCAAATGTGTGTGGCAGAAGTGAATATGAGCTAGCCAGAAAAAAAGTAGTCTATCCTAGCAGAATCTACACAAAGGCAGGAGGAGAGGTAGCTTGGCATGTCAATGACTTGAGTGTGAAAAATAGGAATCAGAGACCTTTCCACGTGAGGACAAGTACAGGAAGGTGTTTGGTTGATTGCTGACGACAGTAGGGAGTCCCAAAGGATTTAAGCAGGGGTACCACCCCTTATAGCTTTAACTGCCACGAGTCTGATCTTGTGGGGCTATTTATGTCGTAACTACTAATTTTGTCTATTTGTGTGGAGGTGTGGGTGCCTTTCTTGATGCTAACACATTAGGCAGTTTAGTACCATGGTTTATAGAGTGTGACAGACCTGGACTTAAGGCCTGGCTCTGCTATGCACCTGCCATCTCATATGGGAAATCAATCTATCTATCTATCTATCAATCATTTGTCTTGTAAGTCTCATAACACACAAATTCATAATTTTAATAGATGACAAATACATCTACCACACTAATTCAGTTTCTTAGTCCTCCCAACTATCTAGTTTCTCTTTCCAAGAGTCCCTGTTAAGTTTTATCAATAACTTTTAAAGCATAATTCATTTTCTTAGCTGAAGACACAAAGTTATCAATTCTTAGCACCTGTACCATGGGCCAATGAGCCTTTCTTTCTAAACTCAATAACCTGATTTTTATATAGATAATTTCCCAGCTCCCACAGCCCCAACATACACAATCAATGTGCACCAGATGTTAGACTCCATTTTCTTTGTTGTCAGTTTAAGATCTTACTTTGAAAAATATCTCTTTGGTAATTATCTCTCTGATAATATTAATAATGTTAAAATATATAGCTTCTATAAAAATTTGAAAAAAGTAAGCTTTTTCTGAACGTACAGGTATTGTGCAGCTGTCTGAATCTCGAGAGGCAAATCCAACATTGCCTAAGTGAAGGATACCAGCAAGTATTCGGAAAATTCCCATTTGATAAGACTCACTAATGCCTGTAACAACAGAGTAAATGAACAGGTGATTAATTTCAGAATATCAACTAAACAATTATAGCAGAGAATTTTAAGTCTATTGTCAAATCTTGAATTATTGCAAGATGTTGGACATGTTTTAATGTGCCATGGCTAAAAACATTTTCATCTTTGTTGACAATAACACATTAAGAACTTTAGTATCACAGACAGACCTGGGCTTGAGGCCTGCTCTGCTATATACCAGCCATCTCACCTGGACAAGTAACTTCACCCTTCTATGCTTCCACTTCCTCATTTGAGATATGGGAATACCAGTTACCACTCTAAATGGTGATTGTGAAAATTACATGAGATAATGCACATACTACACTTAATACAGTATGTGACACATGGTAAGTGCCAGAGATCTGATCATCATCATTGCCAAACACTGAGCTTCAGTATTTATAACACTATCATATCTCTATTTATCTCTACTCCAATTGCAAATTGTAGTCCAATAAGGCTATTTAAAGTCAGATTATTTAATTACTTTTTCTAACAACAGACCAAGTGTTAAGTCAAAGAGATGCTATGATTAGAAGTGTTCAGGTTGGTGTTATACTCCAGGCATCCACACAGAGCCTTAGGACAGCACCTGAGGAATAAAGTGAGCTAAGAAAGCTGGAGAGTGTTGGCATTCATTCAGTTTGGCTTCATTTTTCAATAATGTTCCAGAGTAGCAGAAGAATTATTTCTAATTATAATACACAGGGTAATTAGGAGTTGACCTTATAATGAATTTTTTAAAAAATGAATGTTTTCCTAATCTCTGATAATATGGTTTTTGCAAATTCTTAATTAATCTGTTTACAAAGAGACTTAGGCCTAGAAGGAGTGTTTTTCAAACTTGAAAATGCATAGGAATCACCAGTAGATCTTGTTAAAATGAAGATTCTGATTCCATAGGGCTGAAATTCTGCATTTCCAATAAGTGCCACAGTACTTGTGGACCACAATTGTGGTTACCAATTCTTTCAAATTAAGTTAACTCATCTGAGAGTACTGCTCAAATACAATGTATGTATTTAGACTTATTTATACTCTGAGATTTTTTTTTTAAATAATAATTAACCACTCTCTAGAAGTTGTAAAGAGTTCCAAAGATTAATATATTCACATGTAGACCCAACATTTTTTAAATCCCAGAAACAGGACAGTGACTTCTGAGCTGTTTCAAAAATGCTGGCCTGGGGGCCGGCGCTGTGGTAGTGGGCTAAACCTCCGCCTGCAGCACCAGCATCCCATATGGGTGCCAGTTCTAGTCCCGGCTGCTTCTCTTCCAATCCAGCTCTCTGCTATGGCCTGGAAAAGTAGTGGAAGATGGTGCCTGGGCCCCTGAACCTGCATGGGAGACCCAGAAGAAGCTCCTGGCTTCAGATCAGTCCAGTTCTGGCTTTTGCGGCCATTCTCTCTGAGACCTTTCTCTATGTCTCTCCCTCAGTCTGTAACTCTCTCTCTCAAATAAATAAATAAATAAAAATTAAAAAAAAAAATGTTGGCCTAGGGGCTGGGGCATAGCAGATAAAGCTGCCATCTGCAGATGCCGGTTTGAGACCTGGCTACTCCACTTTTGATCCAGCTCTCTGCCATGGCCTGGGAAAGCAGCAGAAGATGGATGGCCCAAGTCCTTGGGCCCCTGCACCCACGTGGGAGACCCAGAAAAAGCTCCTGGCTCCTGGCTTCAGATCAGCACAGCTCTGGCCATTGCAGCCATCTGGGGAGTGAACCAGTGGATGGAAGACCTCCCTCTGTCTCTACCTCTCTCTGGAACTCTGTCTTTCAAATATATAAATAAATAAATAAATAAAACTTTAAAAACAGAAGTACATAAAATAGAATGTTTGGCCACCATGTCATCTTAGCCACATTTCCTAGCCGCAGAAGACCCCAAAACTAAGAACAACAACAAACTTCCTCCTGCCATTTATGAGCTTGTACAAGAACACATTTCATTTAGCTTTAGATTCCAGATTTCTGTAAACATTTAAGGAAAGAATTACAGCTAACTCTACCTCTTCAGATGCCTATAATTTGTTTTTAAAACAGCTTTATTCAGGGGTAATTGGGTACAATAAAATTAACCCATTTTAAGTATGTAATTCAATAATTTTTAGTAAATTTGCCAAGTTATGCAACCATCACTGTGATCTAATTTTAGAACAATTCAATGGCCCTGAAAAGAATTGCTATGCCCATTTACTATCTAAACATGTTGTATAAGAAAGGTTAAACCCCCGGCAATACCCCACATTTAACACAAACCAACTAGCATTCCAAAGAAAGGGTGCCTGAGTCAAAAAAGCACTGCTTGTAAGAGCTGAAGAATAACATTTCATTACCCAGCAACGTGCAGGCCTGCCTTGTGTGTGCCATCTCCTTTGCATCATCCACTCCTTCTATCACAGGGCTGCCTCCTTGATTGGTATAATGAAAGTTATTTGCATTTCCTACAATAAAGGAAAATAAAAGTTTTACAGCCTAAGAAAAACCACTGACTTCTATCATGTCCACTCTTAGAACCAGTAATAGCGCAGGTAAATGTACAGGGTCTAGAGTTTGGCTGTCTAAGCTTTCAATTATATTTTACTATAAAATGCAAACTTAAATAATGAAGTGAAATGCTTACAGTTTACTTATTTTAACTGTTGCAATGAATAGGTCCTTTCTAAAGGATCAATTCTAATCTACATGTTAGGACAATTTCCTCAGACATTGTACTCCCTCATTAGAAACCCTATTGGTCTCTATGAAATAAACTCCATTATGATTATTTTTTTCTTTTAATCAAGGCAAAGTTCAGTACACACGAGAGTAGAGACTAGCATAATGCAACTCTATGTACCACCACGCATCCTTGAGTATCACCTCAAGGCCAAATGTGTTCCATTTATACAGTCATTCACTCCTTCCCTACCTCATGGCTATTTTGTAGCCAGCTGCGAGATTTGTATCATTTCATCCAAAAGTGTTTCAGTATGAGATAAACTTCTTTTGCACAGCGTTTAGGAACTCAGAAATTAAAAGAAAACAACACTAGCACAATAAATCTAACCCCAAATTCATACCTAATCGCAGCATTTTAAATTCAGGTATATTTGCTGAGGCACAAAGTTGATAGAAGATATGATAGTTTCTCTCCTCTTCTGCCTTTGAAATAAGAAGAGTTTTCAATTATAGCATTTTAATTTAAAACTCAGAAAATTCTATCATAAAATAAAATTTTAATATTTAAGTATCTAACTTGGTGAAATAAATTGTCCTTTCCCAAAGTTCTTAATGATTATTTATGATAATTAAACTTCATGACTGTAGTCTGTGTGCATATGTGTAAATATGTATGTATTGGTTACATTCACTGAAAAATATTAGTAATATTTTTTATAAAATTATTTATTTGCAATACAGAGTTACAGAGAGAAGCAGAAAACAGAGAGAGAGAACTCTTCCATCCACTGGTTCACTCCCCAAATAGCCACAAATATGAGAGCTGGACCAATCTGAAGCCAGAAGCTAGGAGCTTCTTCTGGGCCTCCCACAAAGGTGCAGGGGACCAAGGACTTTGGCCATCTTCCACTGCCCTCCCAGGACATTAGCAGGAAGCTGGATTGGAAGAGGAGCAGCTGGGACACTACCTGACACCTATATGGGATGCCAGCACAGCAGGCGGAGGCTTAGCCTATTATGCCTCAGCACAGGTCCTGGGGTCATTCTTTTTTATTTATTTATTTATTTATTTATTTATTTATTTATTTTTTGACAGGCAGAGTGGACAGTGAGAGAGAGAGACAGAGAGAAAGGTCTTCCTTTGCCGTTGGTTCACCCTCCAATGGCCGCCGTGGCTGGCGCGCTGCGGCCGGCACACCGCGCTGATCCGATAGCAGGAGCCAGGAGCCAGGTGCTTTTCCTGGTCTCCCATGCGGGTGCAGGGCCCAAGCACCTGGGCCATCCTCCACTGCACTCCCTGGCCACAGCAGAGGGCTGACCTGGAAGAGGGGCAACCGGGACAGAATCCGGCGCCCCGACCGGGACTAGAACCCGGTGTGCTGGCGCCGCTAGGCGGAGGATTAGCCTAGTGAACCGCGGCGCCGGCCCCTGGGGTCATTCTTACACATGAAGGACAATATCAAGTTTGTTTTTTCTGACTGGGTGATTCATTTTGACATACCAAACGTCAATAATAGTCTATAGCCCTGGGGACTAAGGAACAGCTAGAATTGCTTCAGTATCTCTGGACAAGACAATAAAGATTAGGTTTTACCATATTGTATTAAGCATTAATAGCCTTTGGCTGACAAACTAAGGACAGTTTTTCCTATCTGCTTCATTCATTCATTCATTCATTCATTCATTTAATTGAAACTCAAGAGTTGCAGAGAGAGAGAGAGAGAAAATCTTGCATTTGCTGCTTTACAACCCAGATGGCTTCAATGGCCAAAGCTGGATTAGGCCAAATGCAGGAGCCAGGAGCTTCTTCCTGGTCTTGCACGTGGGTGCAGGGGCCCAAGTACTTGGGCCATCTTCTGCTGCTTTTCCAGGTACATAAGCAGGAAGCTGGAGCAGAAGTGGAGCAGCTGGGACTCATGTGGGATGCTGGCATCACAGGTGTCAGTTTTACCCACTACACAATGCCAACCCCTCTACTCATCTTTACTCTAAGCAATCAAATCTCTACTATTCGGATTCAATCTTCTCTTATATCTAACCACATCTCATTCTTTTTTTCTGGCTACTAAGCTATATACTTTAGAGAAAAACCTATAGAAGTATAACACTGCTCTATGTGTACCTAGATACTAAAACAAGGGTGGAAGTGACTATTGCCTCATTATATAAATCCAGTATTATATTTGAGGTGGGGAAAACACCAAAGTTAATGCCAAGGTAGTGGCAGTCTGCACAAACCCACAACACTTAGTATGTTCAAGACACTTTCAAAACCATAAACAAAGACTTGGGCAATGGATATTGTGAACCCCACTTAATGGCACTGCTAGGGGTATTTGAACCACAGTGCAGTGGGCATCTGGTTAAGAGGCTACTGAAACCCCAGATCTTACAGCATGAGGCATGCTGTGTGTCACCAGGAGCCCCACACTGGGAGTTTTCCAATGATAAATAATAAATCCCTTTGTATACTTGTTAATGTGTAAAGATATCCCAACTAGTGCAGTAAGTGTATGGTATTTTTATGAAAAAGAACTAAGAGTATTTGTGAGACCATGGCTGCACAGATGCATCAGCTGAGTGTAGTTTTTGATAGTAATTTGCGACCAGATTGTGAAGACTTTTTTAACCCTCACTACTTCACCTAAACAATACCATATTCTTTTTTTTTTTTTTTTTTTTTTTTGACAGGCAGAGTGGACAGTAAGAGAGAGAGACAGAGAGAGAAAGGTCTTCCTTTGCCGTTGGTTCACCCTCCAATGGCCGCCGCTGCAGCCGGCGCACCGCGCTGATCCGATGGCAGGAGCCAGGAGCCAGGTGCTTTTCCTGGTCTCCCATGGGGTGCAGGGCCCAAGCACCTGGGCCATCCTCCACTGCACTCCCTGGCCATAGCAGAGAGCTGGCCTGGAAGAGGGGCAACCGGGACAGAATCCGGCGCCCCAACCGGGACTAGAACCCGGTGTGCCGGCGCCGCAAGGTGGAGGATTAGCCTATTGAGCCACGGCGCTGGCTTAAACAATACCATATTCTAAGAGAAGAGAAAGAAGAAGAAAAGAGGACAAGGATAATTATTTTTTCTTGAACCGGGCTCAAACCATAACTCACTGAAAGCATAGATGAATGCCTTTTCTATCACTTGGAAAACATGAGAGACAAGACTACACTAATAATATCTCTTCTTAACTAATTGTTTCAATAAGCATCTGTAGGAAAATGTCAAAATTATTCAATTAAATCAGTGTCTAGTCCAAAAAACTGTTAGTATAAGAGGCAGTCCTGTGCTTCTGAATGGTACTATTTTACATGCTCAATCCAACTGTTGTTAGTAGTAATATTGTGCTAATATACTCAAGAGTAAATGGAAACAAAATGCAAATCAGCAACTCTGCAATTATATGGCAAGCTACCGCAAGTATACATGTGTACATGCCCGGCTTACCTGGAATACCACTCTGGACTTCTCTAGAAGGTAAGTTCTCATATTGGCACCAATGATTCGATACCTCTTGTCAAAGCCAATCTCAATATACTTCCCAAAACGGCTGCTATTATCATTCCTGGTTGTTTTAGCATTTCCAATTGACTAAGAAGCAAGGGAGAAAACAAGCTTTTAGAAGTGCAATTCACGACATGGTGTTTATAGAGTTTGTTCAGAAAGAGAGAGGGCAAAGCAGCACACAACCCCTCAGAACAGATTTTTTTAAGAACAGAACCAGCTTAGCCCCTACAGGCACAAGTGTTTGCTTTGCCCACTGTACTACTACGCAGATATATTCCCATAGTTCTAATTTGTCTTGCTTGTCTCCTAAAAATGATTTTCAGCAACAGCAAACCAGAGTCCAGCAGACAGGAGATTTTCATACACCATTTGGGGTACCTGAATATACTCATTTATGTCAACAAAGAGAATGGCTGGACACCAGACTTGTTAGGTTAACATCAAAGGTTTGATTTCTTGAAAAATTTAGTGTTTTATGTAAGTAAGATGGTTAACATATATTAATATTTTCCTGAAATGTCACTCTAGCATTCAGGATCTCTTGAGCCAGATGATTGTATCACCTGATCTTGTGGCAACAAGTGTCTAGTGGAATTGCTTATTAACACATATTAGTATTACCCACTCTATTTAAATGCCATTTTCTGAAACCAGAGGAAGTAAAATTTGGCTTTGAATTTTGATAGTCATATCCACCTTGCAAAACATCTGCTGCAGGATTCAGAGAATATAACTTTCTGCTGAGGTTTTTATATAACCTTAAAAATTAAAGTGGCATATGTCTTCCTTATGATTCAGGTAACATACGTCTATAAATTTTTCTTTTAAGGAAAAGCAAAAACAAAGGGTAGTTAATAGAGCACACAACACATGTATTAAAGATTAATAAAGTAATTTCATGTAAGATAAGAATCTTTCACTAGAGCAAGGCCCGTGTTGGAGTTAGTACATAGAAACCGCAGCAGAGAGAAAGATGTGAAAATTGTCTAGAGTGGTAAAAAACAACACAAATCTAAGTAATAAAAGCAGTAGTAACGCAAAAGTCAACATGCTAGATTCTTTGATTAATGAAAGACAATGTCTTTTTCGTGTTATAAAATAGATTGCAGATATCATCTTATTTTGTTTTGGCAATGAACACACTGCTATATTTTAGATAAAGATTTTTAAATTATTTTCAAGAAAAATAAGAATTATTGGAAGCTGTCTTCCCAGCAAAATTATAGAGATCTAACATAGCCTGAAATGATTTAACTATGCAGACGTTGGTTTGGGTATTATCCTTCTTGATATTACAAAAAGCACAACAAAAAGTCTCCATACATTCCCACTATTTTTATGACTTTTAGAAAAGATTAGTTATAAATGTGGAATTATCTCCCAATACAATATAGTCTGTCTAAGAGCAAAAGAATATGTAGTAGAAGTAGCAGCAACAGGAATATTCACTGCATGCTAGCCACTGTTCTAAGCACTTTCCTGCCAGTAACCAAGCGAGCTGAGGAAGGGGTGATCCACAGCTCTTTCTCCTTCCCACTCATCCCACCTTCCAGATGTCATCTCTCCCTCAGCTATTCAAACTGGAAATCAGAGTGGCCAACTTGCCAAACAACACTAAACCTGCAAGAAAAGGCAGTGAGCAGGCTAGGGTTAAAGCAGGTCTTTCCATCATTGGGTAAAATGTATTTAAACACAGAACAAATAAAACAGAAACAAATGAAACAGAAGTCTCTAGACCCGGGCATCAGAAGAGGCCCTACTAGCAACTTGCCATCATTCATGTCTCTGAGAAGCATTAGTGATGTGACCCCAATCACAAATTGACTAGGATGGCTGAGCTCTAGGGTCCGTTAGAAGAAAAAAAAAAAAAAAATCAGGGGCAGGCATTTGTCCCAGCTGTTAAATCACCTGCATCCCACAAGAAGCAAGTGCCTGGGTTCAATCCTTAGCTCCCACTCCTGACTCCAGTTTCCTGCTAATGAAGACCCTTGGAGGGCAGCAGGAATGTCTCAAGTAATTGGATTCCCGACATCCACATTAGAGAGCCAGATGGATTTCTAGTTCCCATCTTTGCCCCCGTGAGGGCCATGGTAGGCATCTGGGGAGTGAACCAGCAGATACAAGCTAGTTTGTGTTTTCTCTCTCTTGGTCTCAAATACATAATACATTTTAAAAATTTATTTATTTTCATTTTATTAAAATACAGAAAGATAGAGACAGAAAGAGACCTTCCATGAGCTGCTTCGTTCCCCAAATGCCCACAACAGCCAGAGCTGGATCAGGCTGAAGCAGGATCCCAGAAGTCCACCCATGTCTTCTATGTGGATAGCTAGGACCCAAGTACTTGAGCCATCATTTGCTGCTTCCCAGAGTGTGCATTAGCTGGAAACTGGATCAGAAGCTGAGTAGCTGGAACTCAAACCTGCACTCCAATATGGGATGCAGGTAAACCAAGTGGTTGTTTAAATGCTGCGTTACAACATGCAGGTCATAATTAATACATTTAAACAAATCACAGTATTCTGGGGCCGGCATTGTGGTGCATCAGGTTAAGCACTGCTTGTGACACTGTCTTCCCATGTGAGTGCCAGTTCAAGTACTGACTGCTGGATTCCCATCCAGCTCTCTGATAATATGCCTGGGAAAGCAGAGGAAAATGGCCCTAGTACATAGGATCCTATTACATGAGAGACCTGGATGAAGCTCCTGGCTCCTGGCTCCTGGCTTCAGCCTGGCCCAGCCCTGGCCGTTGTGGCCACGTGAGGAGTGAACCAGTGGATGGTAGACCTCTCTCTTTCTCTCTTTCTCTTTCTTTCTCTCTCTCTCTCCCTCCTTCCCTCCCCTTTCTCTGTAACTCTGCCTTTCAAATAAATAAATAAATAAATCTTAATAAAAATCATTATTCTAAACCATGAAAATGATATAGAAAGAAAATTTTCTCTTTTGACTCTTCTCCCTAATTGTCACTTTTGCTTTACAAGTGCTAAATTCACAACAGACTCCCAAATGCTATTTTCATCAAACAGTAAGAAAATGGAAAGGAAGGAAGTTTTGTGATCTTGATCTTACTACTGATTTCAATGAAATGCTGCATGGGTTACTCTTCTTTACTAAATAGGGTTGAAAATCTTCAACTGTGGTTACTGAAGATAAAAAGAAAATACTACAATCCACTATGCCCTAAGAACCTTCTCTGTCCCCATCTCATGATGAAAATTTCCAGGAGAAAAAGAAAACTTGATGAAAATAGAGTGAAAATAATAACTTTTCATACATCATTCATATTTTGCAAAAGGAGCCTATGTTGAGGGGGAGAAGCTCCCTCTCTAAAAGATAATATGCAAATTCCCCTAATGGCCAGATTCTCTCATTAACTTGGTTGGATGCTCATCACCCAATGAGAGTTTCAGCAGATTGCTGGAGACTCAGACGCTCCAGCAAAAGGCTCTGATATGCAGATGCTCTTGAGGGAGGTTTAAAGCTCCCAGTTTTCTAAGCTACATACTCAATATTCTACCTCTGTTTTCTTCTAGGAACTATATTTTTTGTCATCCTTGTTTGGCCCATATTCCACTTTGGTCTTTCAAATTGAGATGTCCTCTTTTATAGTTGTTGAAAATCAGTTTTCAAACTCTTCAGCAAATTTTTCTTAATTCAAATTCCTATACGTGGATTATATGATAATACGAAAAGAAGAACCTAGGCACAATTGCTCCCTTTATCTTTTTCTGTTTATCCTAGCAAGTAGAGTAAATTCCTCATAACTGCACAATAAAAAGTAGTAATGAATTATCTGTGGCCATTCCGAATTTTTAATATCAGTCCTACTAACACAGTTCAAATCTGCATTTGGCATAGTGATTAAGATGCTACTTAGGATCTCTCCGTGTTTGAACAAATTAAATAAATAAAAATTTTAAAAAGAAAAAAACAATGAAACTGTTTTTTCAAAGAGGTCATAAAACAGTTCACTTGACTTTTGACATATTCTAGAAGATTCATTCCTGACCTAAGTTATCCTCAAAACAACTTCAAATCCTTTATATGGTCCAGACCAGGATGAGATGAGATTCCCTAATGCCACTGTAATTAGGCCTTTGGGATATTCTAATATTAGGGAGTAGAATAGCCTGAACTGCTGGTAAATATCAAGAAAACAATGTTATAACAAAAACAGTACAAACAATTGTAGGAGACAAAGTCCTGTTCTTTTCTGACCCCAAACCAAAAACTGCTTCAATAATTAACAGGGATATATCTGTAATTTAATTTATTTTAAAATCTTAATAATTTGCTTAAAAATCTTCACTACTGTCTTTCACCACAATCATCTGTTCCTTCCTATCCATGCCATTTCAGGAAATGTTTCTAGTTTTCTTTCTATAGCATGCTCAACCCAGAAAGTCTCTCAAGTTCTCTATCTTGTCTTTTTATCCCAAGAATCGCCGTCTTGCTGTTAAGGGCAGCCCTGTAGACAAGGGGTCACAGCACTCTGTTTTGAAGTGTCACACACAGCACTGCAAAGCAGGCACAATTACCTCCGGATAGATTATTGCAAAAACCACTTGTATCACAGGTGCACCAGGCCAGTTTTAACTCCATCTGTGTTTTGGGTGACAAATAAGGCTTGACAAGGGAAAAAAAGACAGGAATAAAAAATACTCATCTGCATTTTTAACAAAAATTTGTTTTTTCATGCCCTGATTTCTCGACATCTAATTAAACATACTTTCTCTATTTAATGGGATTTCCTATAAAACTATCACATTTGTAAAGTCATATTATTAGACAAATAGTCCTCTAGTTACAAATCTTCCCATCTTCAGATTTTCACACAACTGCTTCCATTTTTTTGGCATAGGCATTTCTACTTTGTATATGTATTCAACTTTTGAAAGTACACCAATGAAGTTTTTGCCCTCTCAGGAATTTAAAAAGTTCTTGAATTTTTTCTGCTAGCCTACAGTTGTGTGATGTGCTTGGCAGAAACAGAAGTAAAAATGTTTCTAAAGACCATAGGTTCAGTTTATAGTTCACATCCAGAGAAATCTTAAATTTACAATAAACGAGTTGGACTAAGCACAGAAAATGAAATGTGGGCAAAGGAATATGAAGCTTGTTCATGCTTGGGCACAGTGAATCTATGTTTTGGAAGGAGCATAAATATTAGCTCAAGACTGATGGGAAATAAGCAACAAGCACTCATGATACCAGGAACAATGGATATAAGGCTACTAACTAGGAGACAGAAACTCCAGAAAATGAAGTACTACTGCCTGCAACAATTCAGTTGGTAGGTGAAGAATGCAGAGTTATGGACTAACTGATTCTCCTCTGGTAGGGCTTTACTCAAAATATCTATTTTACTGAATTTTCATTTTTCCTAACACATAAAAAAGCATTTCCCCAATCTTAGTGCCTGAGAGACTGCAGACTTTCTGACATGTGCTGCATCATCCAGTTTGTTTGTTTGTTTGTTTGTTTGTTTTAACTATGTTTGTTAACAAGAGAATGCAGTAAGAAGGCTGGGCATGCTGCTTTCTTACCTCCATGATGGGGTTGGAGGCTAGGACCTTCTCTTCAACATTGGCCTCACTGGCAGAGCCACTCACAGTTGCAAAGTATCGCATGGCATACTTAGCTGAGACTGTTTTTCCTGCCCCAGACTCTCCACTTACGATGATGGACTGATTTCGCTCATCTCTGTAAAACAAAGAAGAGTAATGCCAGCGCTGTACACTCTGCAATGTGATTAACACTATTTCCTTCCATTCTCATCAGTGAGGCACAGTGAGTTCTGCTGGTACAAAGATGCAACAATGTGAAAGGAACAAAAGAATGATTTTTCTCAATAAGAATAACTACTTAGAAACTAAAAATGAACAGAGAGGGAAAAGACAATACCAAACATTAAATCAAAAGCACCACATCTAAGGATGAATCTACAATACAGTGAAGTTTTATGCAAGTCTGTAACTCAGACATATTCTTTTATTTCTAAAGAAGTACTCTGGTATCTTACAGTACATTGTCAACCACCTCAGAAAAGAAAGGAATATTCTTTGGGCTTAAAATGACAAAATCACATGAAGTGTTTCAAACTGCATACTGGCAAACAATCTGTAAAGTAGTGTCTCCCACAAATTCTAGCTCCTACTAAATGTCTTCATTGCTATAGAAGAAACAGTCCATTTGTGACTGGTTTCATTCAGAGAGATCAAGCCACAATTCATGTTAGTACAGGGCCCCCTGAGTATGCACCCATGCACTAATCTTCTCAGGCCTCCAAACTGACTAATATTACATCTCTAATACATTCACACAATGACTCTGTCATTTACTAGTTTCAGGGCTTTGAACAATTACATGACCACTCTAGATCAGAGCTTTCTCATCTTTAATATTAAATGCCATGGGTTTTGCGCTATGGTGCAGAAGGTAAACCTGCTGTCTATGATTCTGGCATCCCATACAGGTTCCAGTTCAAGTCCTGGCTGCTCTACTTCAGATCTAGCCCCCTGCTAATGCCCCTGGGAAAGCAGAAGATGGCCCAAGTCCTTGGGCCCCTGCACCCACATGGGGGACCTAGAAGAAAGTCCTGACTCTTGGCTTTAGCCTGGCCCATTCCTCACCCCTGTGGCCATTTGGGGAGTGAACCAGTGGACGGAAGATTTCTGTCTCTCTCTTCCTCTCTGTGCAACTCTGACTTCCAAATAAATAAATAAATCTTATAAATAAATACAAAATGGCATCTAAGTTCCCCTCAAATTCCTAAGCACTGTGAAAGACAAAGTAACTTGATTTTTTTCAGATGTTGGGTTGGTCACAGCCAATGCTTCAAGTCAGAATGAATTCTTGAGGTCAAGGATAACTGGAATAGGCCAGATCTAAAGATACTCAAATGGTCTTGAATGGCTCTAATTCAGAAAGGCAACATTGAGAAAGGCTGATGAATCAGAGGTGACCAAAAGCAATAGAGGGCTACAAAGACAAAAATATAAAACAATCCACAACCTGTTTTTAACTTAAGAACAGGAAATAGAAACTTTATATGTACGACAAAATCTTTAACATATATTTAAATTCTATGTGGTCACAGGAAGAAACAAAAAAAGAAATGACAAAAGCAGAAGACAGATGGAAGTGGGGAACCCAAGAAGACAAACAGAAGGGAGAAGGGGAATGCATAAGAAAAGATAAAGCCGGTGCCGCAGCTCACTAGGCTAATCCTCCACCTTGCGGCGCCAGCACACTGGGTTCTAGTCCCGGTCAGGGCGCCGGATTCTGTCCCAGTTGCCCCTCTTCCAGGCCAGCTCTCTGCTGTGGCCAGGGAGTGCAGTGGAGGATGGCCCAAGTGCTTGGGCCCTGCACCCCATGGGAGACCAGGATAAGTACCTGGCTCCTGCCATCGGATCAGCGCGGTGAGCCGGCTGCAGCGGCCATTGGAGGGTGAACCAATGGCAAAGGGTGAACCAATGGCAAAGGAAGACCTTTCTCTCTGTCTCTCTCTCTCACTGTCCACTCTGCCTGTCGAAAAGAGAAGAGAAGAGAAGAGAAGAGAAGAGAAGAGAAGAGAAGAGAAGAGAAGAGAAGAGAAGAGAAGAGAAGAGAAGAAGACTCACACATGGGGAAAAACAAGAGAGAGCCAAGTCCGCTCTCAGTCCATCTTATCTGCTGTGCCACTTGCCTGTGTCAATCACCAGTGTGGGAGTGCAGGAGACCTACCCGCCTTCCCAAAGCATGGCTGACTTGTGTGGTATACTACACTGGGATGCCTGAACATGCAAAGACTTATTCCTCCTATGACAGAAACAAGCCCTTTATATTTAGCCTGGGAATGCAGGCGGTGATCCAAGGCTGGAAAGAAGGGGTTACCCAGGTGAGTGTGGGTCACAGCCAATCTGACCCCTTCCATAGACTATGACCCCTAGTGCCACTGTGCACCCAGGCATCATAGCACCACATGCAACTCTTGTCCTTGTCGTAGATGGAATGACACAAATGGTTACCTTCCTTAGCTGCCTGTTCACAGATCTGCCCTGGGGGTGGGGGATGGAGGTTCAGGGCCTCCAGACATGTGAATAAGAATCCATATTGAGCTTTTCTTGCCATTCCACTATACTTTTTCCACAAACATCTACTTTAACTGAACGTGTTCTGTCACTCAGCTTTGCTTCTGACACCTCCATTTCTTCTTCCCTTCCTCCATGTAAGTGTGTGGCTACCTCAACAATATGCCAAAAGCCTCAAGTCATTCAGTTGATTTTGTTTTCATTTGGAGGTGAAGATTCAGTTTCAGGCTTTTGGAATCTAGCTTTGCAAGGGAGTACACAGTCAAGTATCAACAACATGTGATAGATGGACTTTAGAACAGGAACTGGTAAGGGTGGGGCGGGGCTTGCAGGAATCTTTATCTGGATGAAAAATTTACCTGTTATACATTAAACATTCTTGCTGCTGCACTGCAAAGCCACAGCAAACTTCAGAGATGTTCCTAAATTAAATTAAAAGCCATACTCCAAAACTCAAGTTGGGAGAGCAGTGCTTCTGTCTCCACCAGCCGCATCCTAGCATCTCCTTAAACTTTAGGCTACTTCATTGTAATGTTGGACACTAGCAGACATCACTGAAACCTTCTGGTGACTTAGTTTATTTATTTTTTCTTCCATTCTGTGGTTTTTACTAAGGATAGTCAGGACTTAAGTAATATCATAATTATCCAAAGTCCAACACTTCCTAAATTTTTAGAACTTTAATCAACAGTTTAAAATCAAAGGTGCTGTTTGTAGACTTCACATGCAACAAAGGCCCAGCAATCATGACAAATCCAAGAGAATCCTCTTAAGAAAACGATGCTGGCCACTATAGCTTCAGTGTCACCTCTTCTTTGATGCTTGGCTCTCTCTGCTGATCTCAAATTTTCCTGGCTATTCCTCCCTGAGCCCCTTCTCACTCTTTTGTCATCTTATACAGTGATTTGGTGAGAGAACTTGTTCCTTCCCCTTAGTACCAAATATGAGTTTCAAGTTTTATTATTGTAATAAAAGCCCTTTATGTTGGCTTTTCTCAAAAAACAAGAATATGATAGAGATAGGAAGAAAGCAGGCAAAAAATACCACATATAAATATTTTATGGTTTCAGGTGAACACCACAGTTCACTTCCTTCTATTTATGTGAGGGGCAGGCTTCAGAATGTTACTTATATATAAATAATAAGTTATTATTCCTTGAAATTTTGATGAATGAATACATCACGAATATATCACAGGTCCTTTGGGTGCTCCTGGGCTTCTTTTCTACTTTTGGGACATAGATAGCACCTCAAGGGGCTTAAAGACCAAGCTAAGGAGCAGGGATCCTCCATCTTTCACCAAGGACAGGTTAAACTGAAGCAATCTGTGGACACATGACCAAAGACTTTATCATTTCTAGATTGGTGAGTCCCTCAAAGGGCAATACAGTGTTCCTAAACTGAGTACTATGTGATATGGAATAGAGATGAGCTCTGAGCTGACTCAGTCAATGGCTGTCCCAGAGCCTCTAATGTGCACTCAAAGTCCCACTGAAAATACTCCTTCCTTTTTTCTCTTTCTCCCTTCCTGAGTCCCTCCCTCCCTCCCTTCTTTTATCCAACAACCGTAATAAGGAACAACACACTGACTACTTTATGGAGACAAAAGACTCTAGGGTGAAAGCCTATTGAAGGGGACTAGAATGTACAAAGTTAAAATACAGGTACAGCAGTTCAAATGCTGCTTACGACACCTGCATCCCGTATCAGAATGCCTGGTTCAGGTCCCAGCTACTCTGCTTCTGGTTCCAGCTTCCTGCTAATGCATATCCTGAGAGGCAGCAAGAGCAGGCTCAAGGACTTAGGTCCCTGTCACCCGTGTGGGAGACCAGGCTCGAGTTCATGGCTTCTGATTTGAATCAGTCCAGCCCCAGCTGTTTCGGGCATTTGGGGAGTGAACTAGTGAATGGAATACCTTTGTCAGTTGGGCTGTATCTGTTTTTTTTCTCTCTGCCTTTCAAATAATAAATAAATAATTTTAAAAATATACTGGGGAGCAACTGCTAGAAAGGAGATCTACCCAGGATACCATGAAAGCACTGAAGCGCAAGGACCCAGAAGTTGCTGTGAGGGGGAGATATTAGGAAAGGCTTTCTAGAGAAGCTGACACATGATTTAACAAATTTATGATAATCTGGAAAAGTTAGGCTATGTGGGAAGAAGGGAATGGGAATTAAAGCATGTAGAGAACCTAAAACTCCAAGAACAAATCACTGAAGAACAGAATACTCACTCTGGGTTGACGAAGAGAGAGAGGTGCTTCACTTTAATCTATCTTCCTGTTACAGTTATTAGTATCCCCATTATGTATTTGGTCTATCCAGTCCTTCCTTTTATGATCTCTATCAAGTTTTAATTTTTTATTGTATTATTTTATGCATTTCCCTTCTGAATTTTACCCTTTTAAAAAATGTAATCTCTCCAGTTTATCATGGTCATACAAATACTACTCACATCTTAGTAACGTAATACGCATACTTTCAATTCATATCCAGGTTATTACCAAGGACACTAGGTAATGCTTACCTCAGACCTGACTAATACAGGACATAATTTAATATTTTCATCCACATTGATGTTAACTCATTGATAACCACCCACTGGGTATTGCCACGTACTTTGTTAAAGTGTATAAGCACCTAGCTCTAAATTTTTAGCTTATAAGCAAACATACTCACGTGAAACAAAATCTAGACTTTTACTTTTTTTTTTTTGGTAAGTAATCAATTTAATTGTTTATCCTTTTATTTGATCCCATATTAAAAAGAGAATACTGAGTTAATATAGTAAAATGCTTTCTTCTAAAGCTGAGTTTTTACTGTGTGGATTCATTGAGATTATAATACCTCTCTCTCTTATTAGAGAGATGCTAAGATTTTCTACAGTGTTACCACTCATCAAAATCCAGCTGCTCTGCTCTGATTTCTGCTTCCAAGAACAGAAAACTTAAAACTCTAAAGTTGGTACCAGACAATGAATTCACAATTACAATACACAGTTTTATTTGTGAAGTGTAAATACTTATGATCAAAGAAGGTGGAAAGTTATGCTTTAGAAAGCCAGAGAAACTATTAAAGAAATGAAAACAAGTGACCTCTGGAAACATTTACTGACACCACCCAGTTCCTGGTAAGAAGCCTGTCATGTCAACCTGAGTTTTCTGTTCTACTGGTACTAAGCATGTACAATACAGAGTGATGCCAAACAGAAATCATACTTTGCACATTAGAGTGCTTTAATATGCACTATGTCATTCCTACTGCAACCTCATGGAGTGGATAGAACTCAGTAAGTCCCAAATGAGTAGCTCATATAATAAAGAATTCTAAAGATGAATCCTTTACTGTCAGCTGGGTGGTCTGAAAGTAAATAATGAGTGGGATAAAGAAGCATGCATTTAAATGGGGTCGATAAAGAAGCATGGAGAATGATATCCTAGGCTGAATAAAAAATATAGAAATAGAGGGCCGAGTGGTAAAGATGTAGGTTGGAATGACTGCATTCCATGACAGAGTGTGTTGTCAGAGTTCTGCCTCTGGCTCCCGAGGCTCTAGCTTCCTAAGAGTGCAGATCTTGGAGGATGGCAGTGATGGCTTAAGTTAAGAGGGTCCCTGCTACCCACATGGGACACTGGTATTATTTTCTGGCCCCTGGTTTCTGGCCCCAGTCACTGCAAGCATTTGGGGGAGTAAACCAGTGTGTCGCTCCCCGTCTTCATGGAGGAACGACACAGGACCCTGCACTGTTCTTCTGTCTGCTCGGCCCTCCCCAGGTTCGCTGCTGGTTCTTCCCGGGTTGGCTGCCGTCCCTCCACCTCCGTGGAAGGGCGGTTCCCCCTGCCACTTTCCCCACTTCCGCGGGGGAGCAGCACGCTGCCGGCCGGCTCTCTCGGGGGCTGCACAGGTGTTCCTTCAGATAGATGTTCCTGGTGCATGTTGTCTCCTCCTTTATAGTCCTCTTCCACCAATCCCAACTCTGCTACCCACACGCCGAGTACGCTGCTCTCCTCCAATCAGGAGCAGGTCCTACAGTTTATTGGTTGAACTGGAGGCAGCTGTGTAGAAGCTGTTTCCTCCTCTCCCAGCGCCATATTGTGGGAGAGCAGATGCATAGAATAAGTCTTAATTCCAGTAACTTAGTCTAGTCCGAGTTGCTCCCAGTTGCTCCCCACACCAGTGGATGGAAACTTTTGACTATGTCTCTCCCTCTGCCTCATAGATATAGAGACAGACAGAAAGATAAATTTTTAGGTGCAGAAACAAAACTAGACAATATTAATTAAGGGAAGGCCTGTCAGACTAGGGCCAAACAACTAAAGGTTTAAAAATAAATAAATAAATAAATAAATAAATAAACCACCAAAATGACACGAAAAAAAGGCTTAGAGTCTCAGAACTGATTTCAAATCTCAGCTCCTACATGCCTTTTATTGGCATCATGGCTTGAACATGTCACTCTCTGCAGTTTTCCCTTCTGTAAAGCAGAAGTGATACTGTCTGCTCCCAGGAATACAATGAGGATCAGAGGTAACAAGCCTGACATCATGTTGATACACAGCATCTAAACATGGCAGTAATTAAATATATTAATTCATCTTTATATACCATTTATAAAATTCTTATTAAGTAGAATTGCATTGATTCAAGTATTTTTGTGCAAAGAGGATACTCGGCACCACATAGCAGCTGAGTCACAACTGCTAACAGGAGAGATGTTAATTTATAATGGCCAGCTTCTAATTGGCTAGGGAATCTCAAGAGAATGGAACAGTCAGAGACACGTAACCAAATGAAACAGGGAGTACCCCAAGGTAAGGGCTAGCAGTAAATGAAGTCAGGAATGATAAAACAGGATAAGAAGAGAATGCAAACATGCAATTCCATATGATGATGACTATGACAGGAAAAGTTTGTATTTAAATACTGTTCCGTATTTTCAGGGCTTGTGTGTTTGCCACCTTATATAATTTTCACTCCTGATGTAGCAGTCTCTTTGTGAGACACAATACAGAGAGGTTAGACAGTTTCCAAGGTTAATGACTAGGGTAGCAGAGAGAAGCTGGCTTGTTACACCCCACATCTGATTCCAGGGAAAGTCTACACTCTGCTCCTTATCTTTGCTTAAACAGCTCTGAATCTAATGCTGACACATTAGTCTTCGTTAAACAGAAAGATAACAAATGCATACCATGGGCCTTGTTGCCCCGTGCCTTTGGGTGTGCAGCCTTTTGGCCTCCACTCTGCCTTTGCTTTCCTGCCCGTTCTAGGCTACCTGTGGTTGCTCATAATCATACACCTTGCTCCACGTGGTTCCTGGCCTGCTCTCTTCCTGGTATGGATCCAACTTAGTTTCTAGACTTCTTTCTCCCCTAAATAAACCCCTCACTTTCCTGTGCATTTATCTCACTGAATTAAACAGTTTTTTTTTTTTTTAAAGAAATGTTACTAGTACTATACCAAGATTGACTATATAAAAGAGATCTTCAAAAAGTATGTGGAAAACACCTATTACAAAAAATACATAGATATCAAACTTTTGTATCAAAATGAACTTATCTTTGGGGCTGATTTTGTGGCATGGCAGGTAAAGCCACTGCTTGTGACGCCAGCATCCCATATGGGTACCAGTTCATGTCCTAGCTCCTCCACTTTGGTCCAGCTCCCTTGCCAGTAGCTTGGGAAAAACAGCGGTGTTTGGCTTAAGTACTTGGGCCCCTTCACCCACATGGGAGACCCAGATGAAGCTCCTGGCTCCTGGTTTTGGCCTGCCCATTGTAGCTGTTTGGAGAGGGAACCAGTGAATCAAAGAGCTCACTCGCGTTCTCTCTCTCTCTCCCTCCCTCCCTCCCTCTCTCTGCCTCTCTCTCTCTCTGTAACTCTTTCAAATAAATAAATAAATTTTTAAATAAACAAAATAAACGTATTTTAATTTTATTTTCCATGGGCTTTTTGGAGGCCCCTCATGTAACTACCTTATTTCAGTAACCCATGAGCAAACTTAAGTCAGTAAAATTGATTTACCATACCATTCACAATGGAGAGACAAATGCAGCAAATTAAAGTTACCTGTACTACCTAATTTTAAGAAAACAAAAATTTAAAAACTGACATTTTAAGGAAAAGAATATTATGACTTCCCTTTGAGAGAATCATCAGTCCCAGCATTGAAAATGACTGACAAGAAAGTGAAACAAGACTATGAGAAGAAAAACAGACAAGGCAGTCTAATGAGCTTTTCTTCCTGGTAGGTCAAAAGGATTATTAAAATTAGGAGTCTATTCTGTGAAAGTACTATGAGGGCATTGTTCTCTAAGGAGCATGCTTAGAAAGCAGCCATGACTTAAGGATCCTGGCTACTGCAGCTGTCACAGAACATGTATCTGTTTCAGAAGAGTCCCTAGTATCAGCTCTGCTTTGAGGACATATGTCTAAAATGCAATTCCAATCTTAAAAATTGAGAGTGGGATCTCCAGCCCCTTCCCATCTCCTCCACACACATACAGACATATAACCTGCTTTTGCTACAATATTCTCTAGTTCAGTACCAACCCACTAGGTGTTCAGACCAAATTCCTGGTGTCATCGTTAACCATCCTTCATTTCTCATACCCCATGTAAGCAAGACTTCACCAATTCTTTTCTCTTTTTAATTTTTTATTTGTCTGAAAGGCAGAGACAGAGGGGGAGAAAGCAAATGAGCTCCTATCCACTGTCTCAGTCCCCAAATGCCCACAAGAGCTAGGACTGGGCCAGGTCAAAGCAAGCAGCCCAGAATTCAATCCATTTTCCCACATGGGAGGCAGCAACCTAAGCACTTGAGCCATCACCTGCTGCCTCCCAAGGTGTGTATTAGCAAGCAGCTGATGAAGGATGTGGGTGTCTCAAGTAGAGTCTTAACCACCGCACCAAACTTCTACTCCAAATTTCACCAATTCTATCTTAAAAATATATCTAGAACACATCCACCTCTTTCCATCTTCACTAATATCCCCTTCAACTAAATTATCATTTCTTGCTTGAACACAAAAGCCTCCTAACTAACCTCTTGACTTCCACACTTTTCGCATGTACTCTACTGTTTTTAGTTGTTTGTAAGCTACTTTTGACATGATTTCAAACTTACAGGAAATTATAAAAATAATAAAAATGGATTCCTATATATGCTTTATTCAGGCTTATCAATTGCATATTTGTTTTATGAATATGTTTCTCTTAAATTAATATTTGTGAAACACTTGAGCAGGGGCTGAAAATAGGATGACCATGACTCCTACATCTTTTAGAGAAGATCTACTAACAGCTGGGCCTTACAACTCTTATATATCTACCATAATCAAAATCAAGAAAAGTAACATTGATATAACACCACTACCAAAACACAGTTTGTATTCCAATTTTATTAACAATTAAGCAATGTCCCCTCTACAGCACTGACATGTGACAGACTGTATTTCACTTATTTTTATTTATTTATTTAACATTTATTTTATTTATTTGAAAGGCTGAGTGAAAGAGAGGTAGAGACAGTAACAGAGATCTTTCATCTGCTGGTTCACTCCCCAAAAGGCTGCAACAGCCAGGGCTGGGGCTAGGCCAAAGCCAGCAGCCAGGAACTCCATCCTGGTCTACCTCTTGAGTAGCAGGGACCCAAGTGCTTGGGCCATCTTCCTCTGCTTTCCCAGACCATTAGTAAGGAGCTGGATTGGAAGCAGAATAGCCTGGACCCAAACTGGCACTCTGATATGGCATCTGATATAGCAGGTGATGGCTTAACCTACTATGCCACAACACCAGTTTCACTTATTTTTATTGTTCATCGTGCGTCATGTAAGGGGGAAGGATTTTTGTCTTACTTTGATCGCTGCTAATGCCTATGTTCAGAACAGTGCAGGGCATTTGGATGTGCTCTACAGATCTCTATTGGTTTAGTGATGAAGTGTACCTTCCCTGAATATAAGAAGAGGCCTTAGGAACAGTGGTAACGTCAAACATCAGAATTCACATCTGGGAAGATGTTATCTTTAACTGGCAATTGAAATAAGGCAAAAAATGATTCTGCAGCCGTGATTTCCACCTACTAGAGTAAGTAGATTTGGTCTACTTAGCTGCTGTGGTAAGTTTTATGGGTATAGATTTATTCATAAATGGTAAATAAAACAGCATAAGTTGTTGAAGCATATTTTAAAACTGCCTTAAAAAAAACAAAGCAAAGTTAAAAAGACAAACAAGTTTTCAGTTAAGAAATTAACACTGAATGACCAAGTCACAGGGCATAAAGGCAATGGGGAGAGGAATGACAGGAAACCAAACTAAATCTTGACAGTAAAATGCCAGAAATATTCAAATAAATCTAATACCAATCAAAGATACCAGAAACAAAGATTGTAAGAGCCAAGCTTTAGGCCGGCGCCGCGGCTCAATAGGCTAATCCTCCACCTAGCAGCGCTGGCACACTGGGTTCTAGTCCGGTCGGGGCGCCGGATTCTTTCCCGGTTGCCCCTCTTCCAGGCCAGCTCTCTGCTGTGGCCCGGGAAGGCAGTGGAGGATGGCCCAAGTGCTTGGGCCATGCACCCACATGGGAGACCAGGAGAAGCACCTGGCTCCTGCCTTTGGATCAGCGCAGTGCGCTGGCCGCAGCGCCAGCCGTGGCGGCCACTGGAGGGTGAACCAACGGCAAAAGGAAGACCTTTCTCTCTGTCTCTCTCTCACTATCCACTCTGCCTGTCAAAAAAACAAAACAAAACAAAACAAAACACCTTGAGAACAGTATTTTCAAAGTAATACAAATTTTTTCAGAGATGATTTTTAGTATTCAGAAACCTGTGATTCTCTCTCTGCCCACTGGTTCTCAAGTTATGCCGAGTGATGGCCAAGCTGTAGTGCAATGTTCCAGTACAAATCAAATACTGGTAGACTTTTCCAACTTAGGGGAAAAATTATACTGATGCAATTTTCTTAATATAAGCTAAAAAGTAACTTTTCTTAAACTCTGGATACTGAGTACTATTATATAGCAGAATTTGGTATAATACTACGGTATATTACATAAGGCTAAACTATGTTTAGTCATTTTATATTTGATATCATTCGTTTTTAGTATCAGATTAACTGAATATGAAGACTAATCTTCCTACTTATGTGTTCTTGGGAAAGTTACATACCTTCTCTGTGCCTCTTTTTTCTCATCCATAAAATGAAGATTAATAATAATGCCAAACTACAGGTTGCTTTGAAGATAAAAATAGTTAATAAATGAAAAGCCATTAAACAATGCCTTGCATTGAGCACACATAATAACTGTTAGCTGCTACTAAAAGGATTAGTATTATACAATTTTATTATAAAAAGGGCACAATGACTTCTGTGGGCTCTGTCATTGAAATAATTCTAAAATTCTGCCTTATGTTTATACAAATATATATATACACATTCACACAAACAGATACTCTTCTTAGTTGAAGAGGAAAAAAAGTAAAACCTCTGCATTATTAGTTTTCTCTTTATAAATTGCCTGAAGGTTTCCTATATCATATTTATAATAGGCCAAGTTCCATTTTGTAAGCTGGAGAAACATTTAAATATATACTATTCTTCTATACATTCAAAATTTTACACTGTATTTATTATATTATACCATATTTTACACTAAGAATATAATCTAGAGCTAGACATTTAAGCAGTGATGAATGCTTACTGGGACATGGGCATTTCACATCAGAACACCTGGGCTGGAGTCCTAGCTCTTCTCTCTATTCTAGCTTCCTGTTAATGAGAGGCAGCAGATAATGGGTGAAGCACATGGGTTCCTACCATCCATGAGGGAGGACTGGATGGAGTTCTAGGCTTCTTGCTTGGGCACGGCATAGTTCTGTTGTAGAAATTTAGGGAGTGTGAGGGCAGCGCTGTGGCGCAGTGGGTTAAAGCCCTGGCCTGAAGCACCGGCATCCCATATGGGTACCGCGGTGTTCTAGTCCCGGCTGCTCCTCTTCTGATCCAGCTCTATGCTGTGGCCTGGGAAAGCAGTAGAAGATGGCCCAAGTCCTTGGACCTCTGCACCCATGTGGGAAGACCCGGAAGAATCTCCTAGCTCCTGACTTCAAATTGACTCAGCTCCTGCCGTTGTGGCCATCTAGGGAGTGAACCAGCGGATGGAAGACCTCTCTCTGTCTCTGCCTCTCTCTGTAGCTCTGTCTTTCAAATAAATAAAATTAATTTTAAAAAAAGAAGAAGAAAAATAAATTTGGGGAGTGAACCAACAGTCAATGAGAGGTCTCTTGTCTGAGCTCTGCCTTTCAAATGAATAAAATGGGTATAATCTAGTTTTGAAAGCACTTTTCTCTCCCATTCTCTACCATCACAACACAAGGGTCTGTGGTTAATCTCAGACACATTTTGTAGGTGCTGCTCATGATCACGAATGCTCTTTGGAATAACACTAATATGACAACACATACTTTGCTTTAGTGCTTATTGTCTAGGATGCAAATAGGTTTTCGTCCAGCTTATTGGCCTTTAGTTCTGGTCTGTAACTCACTAGCTAAAGAGCACTGAGACTTACCACTAAACTCGGCCCCTCTCATCTGTAAAACACAACATCTGTCCTTGCCTTGTCACAGGATCATGAAGAGATTCCAAAGGCAGTTTGTTAAAAAGTATATGTTCATTAATAAATGTGGGATTATTTTAATATTTAACAGTAATTTAGACTATCTGAAACAAGTTGTTCAAGACTGCTTATTCAGCACTGATTCACATGGCTACTCACTTTAAAATATCTATGACTTAGTAAAGAAGGAATAATCACATCTAATAAGAGCCACAAAACAACAACGACAGCTTCCACTAACCTGGCCATTTGCTTGTAAGCTTCTTCAGCTACTGCAAAGATATGTGGGTCCATATCACCCATGTTCTGACCACTGTATGCATTAATAATATCTTCTCCATAAATGGGCAGCTGCTCATAGGGATTTATAGCTACTAAGACGATACCTGGAGGAGGGACCCAAGAAAGAAAAAAAAGCAGATGAGATTCTAATGGACATTCAAACCTGGTAAAGTGAGCCAGTTAACATAAAACTTCATTTTAATTTAATAAATAATAAACTAGTAAGTTATTCAAGGATCAAAATATACCACAGCCTTTACTGCTGAACCTGTTAAACACCATTTAAAAACGAGACCAGAGGGTGGGTTTTTGGCCTATTGGTTAAGACACCTGCGTCCCAAAATAAAGGGTTTGGATTTGATATCTATATATTTGATATCTATATTTGATATTCAGCTCCTGACTCCAGCTTCCTGCTTGTGCAAGTCAAAATAATACCAGTAATTTTTTAGAGGTTGATTACAAGTTATTGTTTTTCCTTTTTTATACTTTCTATATTTTCTAAAAATTTTAAAGTAGGTATATAATAATTTAATGAAGTTCAACAAATATTTATTCAGTTCCAACTACGTTTCAAGTTTTGTCTAAGTGTCAGGTTTACACAACAATAAATAAAAAAGACAAACTGTCACCCCTGTTATATTCTAGTGGAAAATTCAAACAATTAACAAGACAAATAAGGAAATACATATATCAATTATATATATATAATATCAATTGTATATACACATGCATATATATATATCATAAGTTAGATAACAGTAAGAAAAAAGCAAAAAAAAATAATAAAGCAGGCAAGGAAGACAGATAATAAGGAGGAGGAGGAGGAATTTCTAATTTATATAATGCAGCCAGAGAAAGCATCACTGTGAAAGCAACATGTGCAAGAAAAAAATCAACTGAAAAAGATGAAAATTGAGAAAAAAAAATGAGGAGAAGACAACACAATATCAAGAACATAAAGGATATAAATTCTTTTCAGAAAACAAAGTGGCTACTCCTGTCTAAACAGAAGAGTAATGAATAAACAATAAGCACCGAGTTGGATACACAAAGCAATTGTACTTAGATGGAAACGAATGGAAATCTACATCTGAGCTTTAGAGGAGACAGTGATTAGTGAAGGAAGACAAGAGATCAGGGGAGAAAATAAAGAACAAGACTAAAACAGAGAAAGAGAGAAAAAAGAAAGAAAGGGGAACAGAATATACACGTACACAGAGGGCTTATGCTTCGTTTGTCAGTGGAATAGAGGCATCCCCGGCTGAGTGGCTGGCAGCTAACTGTGCAACAAGCAGGACTACAGGCCAGCAGGAGAAAGCAAGAGAGTCCCCAAAAGTGAAGTCAGTCCTGCCGGTCTATGCATGTGAGAAAAAGATAACACTAGTCTTCTTGTACCTGCCCCACAGATAAGTCCTTGGAGGCTGACTGGGTAGTAGGCATTTTAAGAGATGCAAATGACTAGTGAATCTGACACTGAGTATGATGTACAACTTCCATGGAGGGGGAGGGAATCTATAAGACAGGTCCAGTTCTTCTTATTTTGAGTAAAATTATATAAGTTCCAACCTTTACTCAGCTTAAACTGCAACTTGGCCTATCTTTTAAATTACTCTGGAGGACCTGCTTGCCCCGTGTACCACATTCCCATGGCTGAGTCCACTGGAGAGCTTAGAGTGCACTCAAACAGCAAGGCATACTTACCACAGTATGTATAAATAAGCTTAGAATCAATAAAGCGGACTCGGAGATTGTGGAGCACAGCAGGCTCATGAAGATAGCTGAGAGCCGTGAGGTCATTTTCACCCACAAGTATGTCAGGGTTTCGTAAGTGAGGCAGCTCCTTGGTCTTTGGATCTAGGTGATATTCCAAATCCTGGAAATGCACAAGATGTAATTCTGGATAAATCATGACAGTGAATGTGAAATAGGTCCATTCAGTAGGCTGATTTCCTCTTCCTGATTAAATACATTCTTTTCCTGGCATCTTCTACTATTACAGAAACTAAAGGAAATGGCAAACATTAAAGAGAGTTTTCCATGAGACACATCAACTTGTATTAACAATGCTTGCTAACAGAGTTTGAGAAGTCATAGACTAGGTCTTTTCTACCTACTAATTGGACTAAAAGTTTTCAATCTTTAAATGAGCTTTCCTTTCTTTCTTTACCTAAGATAAGTGACAAGCAATATAAAACAGTGGTCAAGAGCTTGGTTCTGGGGTTGGCACTGTGGTGTAGCAGATAAAGCCACCACCTGTGACACTGGCTTCCCATATGGGCCTTGGTTTCAGTCCCAGCTGTTTCACTTCCAATCCACCTCTCCGTTAATGCACCTGGGAAAGCAGCAGAGGATGGCCCAAATGCTTGGGCCCCTGCACCCATGAGGGAGACACAGATGAAGATCTGGGCTCCTGGTTTTGGCCTGGCCCAGCCCTTGCCATTGCTGCCATTTGGAGAGTGAACCAGTGGATGAAAGACTTCAATCTCTTGATCTCTCAATCTCTCCCCCAACCCTGTCTCTCCTTCTATCTGTAACTCTTTCAAATAAATTAAAAAAAAAAAAAAAAAAAAAAAAAAAAAGCTTGGTTTTATGGTCAAATTGACTTAGGGGCCAGCGCCGCAGCTCAATAGGCTAATCCTCCACCTAGCGGCGCCAGCACACAGGGTTCTAGTCCCGGTCGGGGCGCCGGATTCTTTACTGGTTGCCCCTCTTCCAGGCCAGCTCTCTGCTGTGGCCCGGGAAGGCAGTGGAGGATGGCCCAGGTGTTTGGGCCCTGCACCCCATGGGAGACCAGGAGAAGCACCTGGCTCCTGCCATCGGATCAGCGCGGTGCACCGGCCGCAGCACGCTGGCCATGGCGGCCATTGGAGGGTGAACCAACGGCAAAAGGAAGACCTTTCTCTCTGTCTCTCTCTTTCACTATCCACTCTGCCTGTCAAAAAAAAAAAAAAAAAAAAAGACTTAGGTACAATTCTTGACATTGGTACCTACTTTATGGGGCTTTGGGTGTGATATTAAACCTAAATCCCTCATGTGTAAAAATAAGTATAGGGGCTGACACTGCCGTAGCAGGCTAAGCCTCTGCCTGCAGTGCCTGTGTTCCATATGGGCACTGGTTCGTGTCCCAGCTGCCCCTCTTCTGATCCAGCTCTCTGCTAATGGCCTGGGAAAGCAGTAGAAGACGGCCCCCAAGTGCATGGGTCCCTGCACCTGCATGGGAGACACAGAAGAAGCTCCTGGATCCTGGCTTTGGATTGGCCCAGCTCAGGCTGTTGTGGCCATTTGAGGATTGAACTAGCATAAGGGAAAAACCTTTCTCTCTATCTCTCCCTGTCTCTCTCTGTAACTCTGCCTTTCAAATAAACGAAATCTTTAAATATATATATATATATATATATACCTCTGCAGATCTTCAATATAAACAAACTGGCTTTAAAAAAAAAAAAACTTGTCCCTCCTTACAATTAAATAGCATTATTTTTCCTTTTCATTGGTTCTGTATGGAAAAATAAACCAGTTTTTCCTCTTCTGCTCCCATACTATAGTCCGTACAGATGACTTATATATGTTATATACATATATGTGTGTTATATGTGTTATATACATATATATGTGTTACATATGTTTTATATATATAATTTATATATATATAATTTTTATATATATATATATATATATATAAAACAGAAATAGCTCAAAAAGCTGTGGTAAAAATTCAATGAGACAATGTGTTAAGTACCTGGGATCTCCTGAACCCTGACAGACTGAAGACAGGCTGAAATTATGTCCAACACCATGTATGTTCAATGTGCACGGATGTGTACTTTTTGGGAAAAACAGTGCATAGTTTTCATTAAATTTTAATGAGGTGCTTAGCCTTTTGAGGCTTCACTTTAGTTAAGAAGTCCCATGCACTTTCAAGTCCTGGGCATACTGCTTTAAAACAGAGCCAACCATGGAAACAGTCGGTTAGCTATGTATTAAGGGCAAATAACAAAAGACAAGTATGATGTTATGAGAGTAGTTTTTATTTTCATCCCCAGTTCCTGGCTCATAACTCACTCCCCAAGCCAGGTCATACAAACTAGAATTTCTTCCCCAAGGCAAGTCAAGACACTCTCCGTATTCCAGAGGAGTCCCAGTACCCCATACCTAAAGGGAGGAATGCTGCACAGAGACACTAAGACAAATGCTGAGTCCAAGAGACCTTGCTGTGTTTCTCCATCCAGTCTATTAACAATTACACCTATGAAGTGACGTCTCCATAAAAAAAAAAAAAAAAAGATAAGGTTTGGGGAGCTTCCAGATAGCTGAACAAGTAGAGGTTCCTAGAGGGTGGTGTGCCTAGAAAGGACATGGAAGATCTGAGCTCCTTCTCCTGTGTCTTGCCCTATGCATTTCTTCATCTGTATACTTTGTAATAGACTCTATAATAAAGCAGTACATCTCGGGCTGGGTGCTATGGCATAATAGGCTAAGCCTCTGCCTGCGGAGCTGGCATCCCATATGGGTGTTGGTTCAATTCTTGGCTGCTCCTCTTCCAATCCAGGCTCTCTGCTATGGCCTGGGAAAGCAAAAGATGGCCCAATTGCTTGGGCCCCTTCACCTACGTGGAGACCTGGAATAAGCTCTGGGCTCTTGGCTCCGAATCAGCTCAGCTCTGGCTGTTGAGGAGTGAACCAGCAGATGGAAGACCTTTCTTTCTGTCTCCCCCTCTCTCTGCTGTAACTGTGCCTCTCAAATAAATAAAATCTTTAAAAAAAAAAAAAAAAGCAGTAAGTGTCAAATGTTTCCCTGAGTTCTGTGAGTCACTCAAGCAAATAATATGAATCCCCATTTAGAGCTGGTCAGTCAGAATCACAGATAAAACTACCTGGGACTTGCAATGGGCACTAAAGTGGGAGTAGGGGCCAGCCTCATGGACTGAGTGTGCGAGCTGGGAGACGTGAAGCCATCTCCAGGTAGACAGTGTCAGAACTGAATGGAATTAGAGGACGCCCACTGGGGCTTGCTGCAGAACTAACTGCCTGCTTGCTGCTGGGGAGAAACCCTCATATTTTCTGAGGTCACAGAAGTCATCTGTACGGACTGTAGTATGGGAGCAGAAGAGGAAAAACTGGTTTATTTTTCCATACAGAACCAATGAAAAGGAAAAATAATGCTATTCAATTGTAAGGAGGGACAAGTTATTATTTTTTTTAAGCCAGTTTATTTATATTGAAGATCTGCAGAGGTTAATTATGTATTGCAATCAGGTAGTGCAGAACAAATTACTCTGGAGACAGAGACTGATGATGTGCGGCTCAGTGTGTCCCTCTGCCTGTGCATCAGAGTGTAACAACCATCCCCAGAGCGGACTGCTCCTTGTGCTGGCCCCATCAGCACACAGTTGTCTGTTCCCTTGCCATCCCCCAGCTGAGTGCTTTTGTATTTTTTTTTATATTCCTCAGTATATTCTCCTTTTTTGCTCATTTCTAATGCTTATCATCTGTAATGTTCATATAGCATTAGACATGAAAGACAATGAGCCTGAGGGAATGTGGAATCTTTAGAAATGTCCAGAATCTTCATGGATTAATTGGTAATGTACTTCATCATGGGGTGTTAGCAGGATCACTCCAGAATAGCAGAATAGCAACCTATACTTCTCTGTTTGGTCCTCATTAGAGTAGGGGGTTCTTCTGTAGCAAGTGAGGGAAGAAGTTGGAGTTCAGATACTAAAGACACTAATATGGTGGGGAGGGTGTCATCTACACCCTCCATAAGAAAATTTCCTTCTTGGAATTAGGCAGGGAATGGGGATAGCACACTAAATCACAGCACATTAAATAAATGCACTCTTCTAATACAAAGCAATATATCTCTATTTAATCTAGGACTCTGAGAGAATAAAGTTCCTAAAAGGGAAGAATCCTTGGACAGTTGACAGATTTTATTATGTCTATCCTTTTTACTTGCTTCCTGTTCCTAGATTTGCTTTTATTAAATGCACATAATATATTTCTGGATTTTTCAAAAAAAAAAAGATGAATACAATTAAACACAGACACCTAGACTCTGGTTGGTAAATATATTTTTATAGGAGTATGATTAGTAATTCTGAAATAATTTCTCAAGTGTAACAAATAAGCAAGTAGACTGTAGATAACAAAAGCCAAAGAGTGAAGTTACAATTAAGAAAGGGATAATAGTAAAATGAACCATGTGCTGTTGGTGTGGAGAAAAAAGAGTCACTATGAACTAGTAGTTAAAATACACACACACACACAATTACATATGCATTCATATTAGCATCTGTATACTCATGTGTATCTGTATTTCATAGCTCTGTAGGCTGAGAGAGCGTATAGGCAGTGCCAGCCCAATAGTAAGAACAATAGCAATGAGCATATCTAGTACCCAAATCTTGGTTGCTAAACAGCACCTTCTAATAAGATGGCAGGGTTAGGGAAGGAAAAATATAAGATAAGCCTAAAGTGTCATATGATAACTGAAAGTAAGGAAGTGCTAAAAAAAAAAAAAAAAGATAAAAGTATGTCAAAAAGGCAAAGGAACCAATCTAAGAGGGTTCTCAATAGCCAAGGCTGGAACAATCTGAGTGAAAAAATGAGTTATTAAGAATAAAATAAATGTCTGTGACCCCATAATGACATACTAACTGAATCCAATGGGGAGGGGGAGAAAGACATAAAGATAAATTCCAATTAATAAATGGAGAAGGAAGAAGGAATTAGAGATTCACCCTTTGAATATCATAGTACTACCTACTGGAGGCAAGACCTAGTAATGAACACTTAGTGGGCAAAGCTCAAGGCAAAATAAGATATATCATTTGGCTTCAAGGCATCTCCCTAAAACAGGGATATTCATTCATTACAAAGGAAAAAATAGTAACCTTACAGTAGATGGCATGGCATACAGTAACAAAACATACTGATATCAAAGATTCTTTGATGTAGGCCAGCACCGCGGCTAATCCTCCGCCTTGCAGCGCCGGCACACCAGGTTCTAGTCCCGGTTGGGGCGCCGGATTCTGTCCCGGTTGCCCCTCTTCCAGGCCAGCTCTCTGCTGTGGCCCGGGAGAACAGTGGAGGATGGCCCAAGTGCTTGGGCCCTGCACCCCATGGGAGACCAGGAGAAGCACCTGGCTCCTGCCTTCGGATCAGCACGATGCGCCAGCCGCATCACACCAGCCACGGCGGCCATTGGAGGGTGAACCAACGGCAAAAGGAAGACCTTTCTCTCTGTCTCTCTCTCTCTCACTGTCCACTCTGCCTGTCAAAAAAAAAAAGATTCTTTGATGTGACACATTGAGAGGGTCACATCATCTAGGGAGCTCTCTCCTAAAGTGCAGTATCTTTAATTATGAGAAAACATCATGAAGAGAAATTCTCCGAAACATCTCTTCAAAAGAGACAAGGTTATAAAAGACAAAGAAAGACTGACGACTATCACAAATTGGAGGACACTAAACAGACACTACAATTAAACTGCAATGACCTGGGATGGAAACAAAACAAGGCAGTAGAAAAACAAATGAAATGCAAATAAAGTCTACAGTCCAGTAATATTCTTACACCAATATTAATGACCTAATTTTGATTATTTTATACCATTAAATAAGGTGCTAGAATTAGGGGAAGCACAGAGATGGGAATATCATTACCTTCACAAATCTACAGTAAACGAAAAACAATTTTAAAATAAAGAGCTCGGGGCTGGCACTGTGGCATAGCAGGTAAAGCCACTGCCTGCAGTGTCAGCATCCCATACGGGTGCCAGTTCAAGTCCCGGCTGTTCCACTTCCGATCCAGCTCCCTGCTAATGTGCCTGGGAAAGCAGTAGAAGATGGCCCAAGTCCTAGGGCCTCTACACCCATATGGGAGACTTGGAAGAAGCTCCTGGCCCCTGATTTAAGATCAGTCTAGCTCCGGCCATTGTGGCCTTTTAGGGAGTGAATCAGCAAATAGAAGATTTTCTCTCTCTCTCTCTGTCTCTCTCTCTTCTTCCCTTCCTCCCTCTCTCTCTCTCTCACTTGCTCTCTCTCTTTCAAATAAATAAATAAATCTCTTAAAAAAAAAGAGCTAAAAAGTTAGCGTGGCTGTCATATGTATATCCACTCACTTTTTAAACTATCCAGAAAAATCTGTGGTCAGACAGAGTAAGCACTTGCTTTAGGGTCAAAAATTCTATGTTCAGGGTATGGGCATTTAATCTAGTGGTTAAGATGCCCATAGGCAATATTGGGGTACCTGGGTTCACTATCTGGCACCCATTCCTGACTCCAGCCTCTTGCTAATGCACATCCTGGGAAGAAGTGGTAATGCTTCAAGTAACTGGGTTTCTGCCACCCACAAGGAAAACCCCAAGTGAGCTCCTGGCTCCTGGCTCCCAGCTTCATCTCCAACCACTGGGGCATGTTAGGAGTATACTAGCAGATGGGAGTTCTGTCTCTCAAATAAAATATAAATAAAATAAAATAACACAAAATTGTTTTTAAAAATCCTACATTCAAATCCTACTTTGAACTCTAAAAACTACTTTCTGTTTGGGTGATCTCAGGCAAAATGACTCAGTGTCTCTGAGCCCTGGCTTCCAAACTGGAAAATAGTGGTAATTATCCCCTACTAACACATAAGGTTGCTGAGAAAATTAGTACAGAGTTAATCATATGTGTAAAAGGTAATTGAAACAGATTTTAGTAAAAAATAAGAATGGGAATAGGAGAGAGAGGAGGAAGAGGGGTAGGTGTGTGGGTGGGAAGAATCACTATATTCCTAAAGCTGTATTTATGAAATGCATGAAGTTTGTATTCTTTAAATAAAAGGTTTCTGGGGAAAAATTTTTTAAAAAAGAAAGAAAATTAACATGAGAAAATATAGCCCACAGGGCCTAACACTGTACATAAACACAGGAGATGACAAAAAATGCGAGTAAATTAATTTCTGAGTTTGGCATCCAAGGCCCTCCTGATCTGGCCCAATTCTTCCCTGCCTTATTTCTAATTGTCTCCTCTGAGCTTTGCTCTCCAGGTTATCACCAAGGAGTCCTCTCTAAAACACAAACCTGACAACATTCCACTTTTTAAAACCACCACTCCCCAGGTGCTGGGCTGCCAACAGCACACTGAACATGTGTAGTTACCCAAGCACACAGGACTGTGCACTCCTGGCCTTGGAATGTGCTTTTCTAGGTCTGAATTGCATCACCTCTGCTCATTCTTCAGACAGTACCTCCTGGACGTCTCACCTTCACCAGCCCCTGACAACTCATCCCTCTGCTCCACCTTTATTTCTAATTTACATTTTTATTACATCCTGTACCATCTGTATGTCTTACCTGACATTGATGTCAAAGATCATAAGATCATACCTTTTGCCATCGTTTAGCCTGGTACAGTGCAAGTACCTTTAAGTGTATCTGTTGAATTGGAACAAACGTCTCTACATCTCTAATCCAGTCATATTGTTATATATTCAGTATCTCCATGACATATCCCAATCCTTGCAGGGTCTACCCCTTTGTCTTTGTCAGTCCAAATTCCTTCTTGATTTTAAGATCCGACCAAAAGCCACCCTCTTCCTTGAAGCCTTCCCTGACAGAGCAAGTAGTCCATAGTATTTTCCCCAGCTGGGATCCTAAAGAACTTATTACTGTAGTATAGTGGAGTGGTTATGCGTACAGACCATAAAGACAAATTTCTGGCTTCAAATAATAGCTTCAGTCTTTAATACCTGTATAACCCTGATTAAGTCACTCAAACTCATTGAGCCTCACTTTCCTCATCTGTAAAATGGGAATAACATCCCCACCTGAAAGTGTTGCTGTGAGAATTAAATGAGTTGTAACATATAAATCACTTAGAACTTTGCCTGGTATGTTGCACTCAACATATGTTAACAGTTAAAACAGTGTTATTTATGGGACTGGCACTGTGGTGTAATGGGTAAAGCCGCTGCCTGAAGAGCCAGCATCCCATTTTGGGTGCTGGTTTGAGTTCCAGCTGCTCCACTTCTGATCCAACTTTCTGCTATAGCCTGGGAAAGCAGTGAAAGACCGCCCAAGTCCTAAGGTCCCTGCACCCACTTGGGAGACCAGGAAGAAGCTCCTGGTTCCTGACTTTGGATCAGCCCAGCTCCAGCTATTGCGGCCACTTGAGAAGTGAACTAGCAGGTGGAAGACCTCTTTCCCTCTGTCACTGCCTCTGTAACTCTGCTTTTCAAATAAATAAATAAATCTTAAAAAAAAATAAAGATAGTGTTACTCATTTGGAAGCTAATCACTTAACAAATTCAGAATCATGGTGTTGAACTCTTCTTTATTTCTTAGCTTTGCATGTATTTATATCTAGTTTTCCAGGACACACTGTATGTTCTTTAAAGGAAATCATTGTCACAAAGGTTTCAGTGGAAAGAGTGTGACATGCCCTGACACAGGCAGTGCAGACACTGAAACGAGAAGAACCCAGAAAGACCCACTTATACAGTGAGTGAAGACAAAGTGTTGGGACAGGGACACAGTTAGGGTCAAGCTTTTCTGGTCACTAGCACAGTGTTTCCTACCCATAGCCACAAAGATCTGATCCTGACTAGACCAGCACCTTACATGATGTCTTCTTGGCTAATCCAAAATGATTTTACAGCTAGTCCAAAAGAAATACAATTAAACAGGCACATCTTTTTAGAAGGATTAGAAGTGTATCTATGTCTGATAATCATAGGAAATTCATAGGCCAACTAATAGATTTTTAGAGTACTGCTATTCTCATTAATCTGTGTCACTGATAACTCTATTAGGACAAAAATTTAAGCTTGCTGTTTTTATAAATAAAAATATTAGATGAGTTCAAAATTTACCTTCCAATTGGGGGTAAGTCAGCCCAGTAACTTACACTTTTGAATTATTTTTATTTTTAGCAAATGACAGCAAATCAAGGTGGAATTTTTACCTTTCCTTCCTCGAGGTGAAGCAGGAGGGCTTTGTCTCCTGGTTTGTAATCTTTCAGCAGCTCTGCTGACTTCCAAACTTCCTCTGGATCAGGGATCCAAACCCTGGCAAACTAGAAGACAAAAATATATATATATATGTCAACTACTTTGCAAAGATATATATCATGACTTTAACTTAAAAAAAAAATTGGACAACATGAAAGCTACTTTTTAAATTAGCAGGAAAAAAGTACTCTAGCCCCAGGAACACCATCATCCCAAATTATATAAAACCTGAGTTATGAAAAAATAGCTACAGTTAAAACTTGAGTCTGCTTTAAATAGGAAATGCCACTAAAAGCATACTTTTAGGTTAAAATATATATATGAAATCTATGTTTGAAGCTCTTCTTTGATGGCTCTGCTAGTTTCTGCAGCACAGCCATCTTTTATGGCAGGGTTTACAATTTGAATTTTTTTATTGTGGTTTTTACCCGATGCCCTGAAAACCTTGCTAATTTCTCAGATATCCCTCAGCAGCCACTATGGTAGAGAGAAGAGTTGACTTGTGGCTTAGACCCACAGCTATGTTATATACTGGGTATCTGGAATTTTCTTTGAAGAAAGTTCTGTTGCTAATAAATTTGAAAAATATTGTTTAGCATTTTATCTTATTTTTAAAATTCACAATACAGTTAATTATTTTTCAAGATTTATTTACTTATCTGAAAGTCAGAATTAGAGAGAAGGAGGCATACAGAGAGAGAGAGAGAGAACAAGAACGAGAGAGATAGCTTCCATCCACTGGTTCACTCCCCATATGGCCTCAATGGCAGGGGCTGGGCCAGAGGAAGCCAGGAGCTAAGAGCTTTATTCAGGTCTCCCACCTGGGTGGCAGAGGCCCATGTACCTGGGCCATCCTCCTCTGCTTTTCCCAGGCCATTAGCAGAGAGCTGGCTCAAAAGTGGAGCAGCCAGGACTTGAACTGGTGCCCATATGGGATGCTGGTATTGCAGGCAGCAGCCTAACCCACTATGCTACAATACTGGCACCTATAGTTAATTCTAATTCTTTAAAAAAAAAAAAAAAAAAACAACTTAAACTTATTTATTTTCACCATATTTGAAAGAGAGAGAGACATCTTTCATCTGCTGATTCACTCCCCCAAATGACTGCAACAGCCAGGGCTTGGCCAGGCCAAAGTTAGGATCCTGTGGAACTAATCCCAGGTGGCTGGCAGGGATTCAAAAATTTACCATTACTGCTGTGACCAAGGTTGAGTATTAGCTGGAAGCTGGATTGGAAGTAGAGCCAGGACTCAAACCAGGCATTCCAACATGGGACACAGGTACTGCAAACAGCATCTTGACTGCTGAGCCAAAGGTTTGCCTCTACCTCACCAGTTTATAAAGATGAGTGGCAAATGGTAAAGTTGGCATGTTTGCTCAGCAATATGCTTGGATTTCATAGTCTCAAGACTATGGTAGGGGCCTGGTAAGTATCAGAGATTCCTAAGTGGCAAACCTTTAGCCTCAACCAGATACTCTCTGGACTTAAACCAGATGATTGCATGGTCATGCTAGAATCTTTTGCCAAATGGAAGTCTTAATCACAGCTGACACGGGCCATAGTGAGCCTAGTCTCTGGACCCTACTTGCATCTTCATTTCAAATAAATTCCCCCTCTAGATGTCACTTTCAGTAATGACCAGGTTGCTAATGTACTTGGAGCTTTGAGCATAAGGAATGTTTAGATTTAAGTATATTACACAGGAGGCTACTTCCTAACAAACTGTGATATGACAGATATTGTAAATACTGGGCATAAAAAAATTCTGGGAGCTTGTAAAGCAAGTAAAAGAGAAATTTAAGGGGCCGGTGTTGTGGTATACTGGGTAAAGCTGCTGCCTACAATGGGATCAGTTTGTGTTCTGGCCATTCTACTTTTTTTTTTCTTTTTTTCTTTTTTTTTTTTTTTTTGACAGGTAGAGTTAGACAGTGAGAGAGAGAGAGAGACAGAGAGAAAGGTCTTCCTTTCGTCGTTGGTTCATCCCCCAAAATGGCCGCCACGGCCGGAGCTACACCAATCCGAAGCCAGGAGCCAGGTGCTTCCTCCTGGTCTCCCACACACGTACAGGCACCCACACACTTGGGCCATCCTCCACTGCCCTCCCAGGCCACAGCAGAGAGCTGGACTGGAAAAGGAGCAGCCGGGAGTAGAACCCAGCACCCATATGGGATGCCAGCGCCACAGGCAAAGGATTAGCCAAGTGAGCCACAGCGCTGGCCCCCTGGCTGTTCTACTTTCAATCCAGCTCCCTGCTAATGGCCTGGAAAAAGCAGCAGAAGGTGGCCCAAGCACTTGGAACCTGCTACCTACATGGGGAGACCTGGAGGAAGTTCTTGGTTCCTGGCTTCAGTTTGGTTCAGCTGCGGCCATTGCAGCCATCTGGGAAGTGAACCAGAGGATGGAATATCTGTTTCTCCCTCTCTCTCCTGTAACTCTGACTTTCAAATAAATAAATAAATCTTTAAAAAGAGAAATGTATATGATCTAATAACTGACAAAGATGGGAGGAAGAGAGCAAAAAGACAGCAGATGAAGGAAGGTAGAGGAAGATCTGAGATTCAACAGAATTCTAAATGTCTCCTATAAGAAAAACATTTCAGGGCCGGCGCCGAGGCTCACTAGGCTAATCCTCCACCTAACGGCGCCGGCACACCGGGTTCTAATCCCGGTTGGGGCGCCGGATTCTGTCCCGGTTGCCCCTCTTCCAGGCCAGCTCTCTGCTATGGCCAGGGAGTACAGTGGAGGATGGCCCAACTGCTTGGGCCCTGCACCCCATGGGAGACCAGGAAAAGCACCTGGCTCCTGGCTCCTGGCTCCTGCCATCGGATCAGCGCGGTGCGCCGGCCGCAGCACGCCGGCCGCGGCGGCCATTGGAGGGTGAACCAACGGCAAAAGGAAGACCTTCCTCTCTGTCTTTCTCTCTCTCACTCTCCACTCTGCCTGTCAAAAAAAAAAAAAAGAAAAAAAAATTTCAGCACGTTGCTGTTCTGGATGTTAACGTCTTCACTCACAAAGATTTGAAAATTGTACTGTTAGGAGGCTGCTGTGATACACAGTGCAGTGGTTTCCAAACTACCACATGTCACAGCTGACAGAATTAAACAAAAAATGTTCAGGGACTGCCATTGGGTTATCAACTTTTAGTTTTGCAAAGATTACAAAACCAGTAATTGTTAACAGAACTGTCAGATAAGTTGAGGGAGGTTAAAGGCCTCATATTCCCCAGAGGCAAGATATTTAAAAAGCAATCTATAATCTTCTATCACCATCGTTGTATAAAATAAAGGATACTTTATCACTGGAGTGATGCCCAAATCCCTTCCCAGAGTCTACAAGGACCTTCAGGATCTGTCCTTTCCTCCCCTTCCTATCTCGAAGCTGGAGTCACATTCCCATAGGCCTCGTTTCAGTTCTCTAGGAACACAGGCTCCTTCCTATCTCCAGAGCTTTGCCCGTGCTTTCCCCTTTGCCCGCAGTGTACTTCTCCCGGGTCTTCTGATGCCTGCCTCTTTGACAATATTTAGATTTTAGCTCAAATATAGATCTCTTCAGACAAGCTTTCTTTTCTAGCCACAGTCACCACCACTGTTTTCTATTTTATTTTCTTCACAGCTCTTACTGCTTCTGAAAGTACTTACTGTTCTGTTGTTATTTACTTATTTATTATCTCTTTCATCACTAGAACATAAACCCCATGTCTGTGTTGTTCAGCCCTGTACAATCCCTGACACACAGCTGACACTTGGTAAGTATTTGTTGAAAGAAGTTCAGAATAAAAGTCAGCTCCTTAAATTGAGCATCAGTAGTATGGCAGAAAACTCACTCAACTGTCTCATTTTTCTCCGTCATCTGAACAGTCAGCAGCCGAGAGTACTGAACTAGACTGAGGATTTGAACCTGAGGCTTCTAATCTGGTCTTAGTCTTGATTCCAGACAACTGTAAAATTGGGATGACAATAATAGTCATCTAGTCTATTTCAAGTTATAGAAACTTTGTGAAAAGCATAAACTAATATATATCAGTACAAAGTGAGATTACTACTGAATGTTGTTTTCTCTAAGAAATTATTTCTAATGTCATACCTCAAATATGTTATGGAAATTTATTTTATGCCTCCCCCCCAAGGAACACAGTCTATAAACTGAGAAATATCTATAGACATTACTAAAATATTACTCATTCAAGACACATTTTTATGTACCAACTGCTCTTACTCTGAAGCTCACTTTACAAAATCAATATTTTTGTAAGTTTCTCTGGAAGTATTCACTGCTTCCAGGAAAAACAGATAATTGCAAATATTCAGAGCTATGAAATGACCTACTACCTTGACTGATGAAAATTCAAAAAAGCAAAATGTGTCCAAGTGAGTCTGTAGAAGTATCACCAACCTGTGCCTAAACATAGGACTTTAAATACAGCAAGAAGTGTTTTTGTGATCATAGCAAGTGCCAGCTCAGACTTCCACAAGTATTTTACAATGAGCAGGTACTTAACCAAAGGCCAAATTTCAAGAAAGGTAGGTGTTAGCAACACTTACTGGTAAGCAGAGAGAGGCTGAGGCTAAGGCCCTCAGAGTTTCTGTGGCATGCTATTTAAACACCATAAACCACCCTGATAACCAACTTCCCCTTTTCTTAGCTCTATCTCTTGGGAAAGCAACTAAGGAGAAACAGGTCAGGAACCAGCCTATTATTACCATTGCCTTTGTGTAGTTCTTTTCCACCTTAACAAATGGGATCTGTGACTCTGCAGAAACAACTCTCCCAGAATTGGGTCAATCTGAGAGTATATACCTTGGCTGCTCTAACACAGAAATCTCAGCCCCATATGCCCCTTCTATCCTACCTCCTACTTCCGAAGACAAGGCCCATTGACCACATGGGACACTACAATGAGGATCAGGTAGAAACCAGAAAGAGGAGTAGACACTTGCCCCTCCATTTGCTGTAGGCCTTCAGCAACAGAGCGGTTAGGAAAAGATAAACATGGCCTAAGCGAGTAAGACTAGACAGCCTCAGAAGGCAACAGAAGGAGCCCCATCCCATCCCGCACCTCAGCTCTGTCACAACCACTGCTAAAGAATCAGACTTTCTTGTAATGTTGCCCATTTCTTCTTAAAAAAAAAAAAAGTTTGTTTATTTATTTGAAAGGTAGAATTAGAAAGAGAGAGAGAGAGGGAGAGGCAAAGAGGGAGATCTTCTACCTGGTGGTTCATTCCTCATATGGCTGCAAGAGTGAGGAGTGGGCCAGGCAGATGCCAGGAGCCAAGAACTCCACCTGGGTCTTCCCATGGGTACAGAGGCCCAAACACTTGGGCCATCCTCAGCTTCTTTCCTAGGCACATTAGTAGTTAGCTAGATTGGAAGTAGAGCAGCCAGAACTCAAACGGGTGCCCATTATGGGTTGCTGGGTCATAGGCAGTGGCTTAATCCCTGCACCACAACACCTCACCCTTAATTCCTTCTTTTTCACTCACAATACTCTATCTGGTGAAAGTTCTCAAACATATCATTTAAGAAATTTCAGATCTTATTTTAGTTACTTATAGATTTATCTACCTCACATTAGACTATCTACTCTCTTTGAAAGCAATCTCTTAATCCTTCTAAGATTAGCCAAGTTCCTTCCCCATATTTGGTGTGTAGCACATGTTGATTTTGTTTAAGTCTGAGGGAAGGGAAGGGAAGGGGAGGGGAGGGGAGGGGAGGGGAGGGAAAGAGATAAGAAAACCAGGATAAATGGTAGCAAAGCAAATTCCACAGGCTGGGCTCAGGAGTTTCCCTGGAGCCATACTGCAGTTTAGGGCCACAAAACATGGTTGACATGGGACATGAGTCAGAGACTTGGAGAAGAAAGATTCCTGAGGTAATAAGCAAAGAAAGAGTAAAAAGTGATGTAGGAACTGGTAAGAGAAGGAAACATAAGGGTTTGGGATTTGAGGTTGTGTGATTAAAGGCAACACATACACACACACACACAAACACACACACCACAGAAGGAAGAAGTGAGAAAAAAGCTTAAAATAGATAAAGTGAAAATCCATACCAAAGATCTGTGACAACTGAAATGAACTATTTGATTTGAAATGAAAGGACAAAATGGAGCTGAGTTATATTTTATAATAGTTGCAATCTGAGAAAATAATGCTAGCACAAATTTAAGTTGCATAATAGTTTGCAAGGAAAATAAAAGCCATCTGTCCTTCCACAATACACATCACTGAGGCCCGCCTGGCGAGATGAGGTAATTCTGACAGTCAAGGGAAGGGCACTGGAAAGGCAGGTTCAGGGGATCAGCTTGCACTGGTACACACCACAGCAGGGTACCAAACAGTACTGGGCAGCCCAGCACAGCCCTCCAACCTTCTCAGGGGTTACACCCATGCTGCGTGCATATGGAGGGATTCGAAGTCTTTTTCTGTCCCACCGCGATGACAACCCTGCAGACGTTCTTGATGAATGCAGATGACTCACTGCAAGTTTTGCTAACTTGCATTTTACCAGTCAAGGAACGCTGAGGCGTGGACACGTAAAGCAGCTGTTCGTGTTGCCTCAGACATTTCAGGAACAAGACTGATCTCACCTCACTGACAGAGGAAACCGACCAGTCTCGAAACTTAAAGAATCCAACGCACAAAACTCTCTTCTCCCCCAAATTTCCACATACTAGCACATTATTCCCTTTTCATACAGCACAAGTATACAGCTTTCTTAGCAATCCTTTTAGAACACAAGCAGCCTAGTGATTTGGAATCTGCCTTGGTTCATTTTTGATATCCTATTGTGAATGCTTGCAAAAAATGAATGCTTCGTGTGATAATTTAAACAAACATCTTACAAAAACTAGGTGTTCCTCTGATATGAACTAAAATGAGAAATCCTGAATGATCATCATCCCCTCCTCTGAAACCTGACTATAATATCTATAATCCATGTGGCTATTAAGCAATTCACATAATTCTTATGGCATAATTTTAGTTGTAAAAAATTCAGAAACTTCTACTCTGAAGATACATAATAAATTTTAAAAATTTATTTATTTATTTAAAAGGCAGAGCTAGAGGTGGGGGGGAGCATAGGCGAGCAAGCCAGGACGGTGCTGTGGCGTAGTAGGTTAAGCCTTTGCATACATCACAGCCACCCATTTGGGCACCAGTTCGAGTCCTGAATGTTCCACTTTCAATCCAGCTCCCTACTCATTGCCTGGGAAAGCAGTAGAAAATGGCCCAAGTGCTTGGCCCTCTGCACCCACGTGGGAGACCTAGAAGAAGCTCCTGGCACCTGGCTTCAGTCTGGCTTAGTCCTAGCTTTGATGGCCATCCAGGGGAGTGAAGCAGTAGATGGAAGATCTCTGTCTCTATCTCTCCATCTCTCTATCTGTAACTCTGCCTATCAAATAAATAATCTTCTTTTTTTTTTTTTTAAAAAAAAAAAAGGAAAGTAGGAAAGAAAATAAAGTGAAGCAGCCGCGATTTGAACTGGTACCCATATGGGATGCCAGTGCTACAGGCAGTGGCTTAACCTGCCACACTATAACGCCAACCCCTATAATGGCTTCTCAGATCAAGGAAATAAAAGTTATTAAAGAAACTTGGAAATCTAGAAAATTATCACTTCTAGTAATTGAGTATTTCATTTATTAAAATTTGCTATGAAATATGACATACACAGAAGTATAAGCAAATACAGAAGTATATGTGTGTACCCATGTATACATAACAAATATTTGTTAAATGAAAGAATGACACAATGAACTCCCAAGCACCCAATACTTAGGTTCAGAAATAGAACAGTTTTAACACTTGAATTTTCCAACCTCCTCCCCATTTTTGCTCACCAGTGATGTCTCCAGTCATGTCAAACTATGGATCTGCTATTCCCTACACAAACTATTTTATGACGCTTTACACTTTTATGTCTTTGCTTTAGCTATGTCCTCCCTCTAGAACACAATCACTTCCCTTTTCAGCTAGCAGAATCCTATTTGTATGTTTGTGTAAATGCCACCTCCTCTAAGAAGCCTTTCCTGACTTCAACTAAACACATGAACTCCATTCTCAATATCTCCACTGTCTCATACAATCTCCTGCTAGTCTTCAACTCTCTAAGCCAGGGGCAGGGAATGTGCAGCCCACCGATCATGTACGACACACAAAATCATTTGGTCTGGCTCTGCCAAGGCAATCACAGGCGGGAACTCAAATTTCAATAAATAGCAGTAGTAGCAGGCTAACTTTTAAGTTGATAATTGTGTATGGCTCACAAATGATATTTTAAATATCCAAATAGCCCTCGGCAAAAAATAGGTTCCCTACCCCTGCTAAATGATGTCTTTGGGTGCCCATATCCAGAGACTGTGAGGTTCCTCGGTGGAGGGCTCTATCTTTTTCATCTTTGTCTCTTCAGCACTTAACACAGGGTGTGCCCTAATCATTTCTCAACAAACTTTGTTTGAATGTTCTTGACCTCAGACATGCTCCAAGAGGGTAGACTAAAGAATTACTGGTTTTGTCAAACCCAAGATCTCTTGAAAGTGTCTGTAATTTCCAGAAATAGAGAAAGATGCAGAAAGCATTTGACAGTTGAGTTGGGTGGGACGTGTTGGTGTGACAGAACAGGCAAACAGGGAGCAGAGATGGATAAAAACAGCCTTTTATCTCCTCCCTACACAACCCCTCATCTCCATCCCTTCATAATCCATGTGTTTAGAGTGGAAACTACCCAAAGATTCAGTCCCCACCACCAACCCTACCACAAATTCCTTGCTCAGAAGCAAAGAAATGTTTCTGCCTCCCTTCCACCAGCTGTCTCCTCTTGGGGTCATAATGGAAGCAGCTATTAAACTGGCCTATGTCACTAGGTCAAATTTATAAATGTCTCATCTAAGACAATGTATCAAAGCTACCCCAACCAGTCTGGCATCCACCCTACCGCATTCCAACTGACTTTGACCGCAGAATGTGGATCTGTCAAACGTGAGGTGAGAGGGTAATAGCAAGAATCAGCCTGTTAATTTTATTTAAGTTATACAAGTTTCATGTATTTCATATATACAGATTCTACCCTACCGTCCCACCCGCCCACACTCCAATCCATCTTCTTACTCCCTCTCCCATTCCCACTCTTAATTTTTACAAAGATCTATTTTCAGTTCACTTAATGATCATCAAGTTAACCCTACACTAAGCAGAAGTGTTTAAGAAATAGGCCGGCGCCGCGGCTCACTAGGCTAATCTTCCGCCTAGCGGCGCCGGCACACCGGGTTCTAGTCCTGGTTGGGGTGCCGGATTCTGTCCTGGTTGCCCCTCTTCCAGGCCAGCTCTCTGCTGTGGCCAGTGAGTGCAGTGGAGGATGGCCCAGGTGCTTGGGCCCTGCACCCCATGGGAGACCAGGAAAAGCACCTGGCTCCTGCCATCGGATCAGCGCGGTGCGCTGGCCGCAGCACGCCGGCCGTGGCGACCATTGGAGGGTGAACCAATGGCAAAGGAAGACCTTTCTCTCTCTCTCTCTCTCTCACTGTCCACTCTGCCTGTCAAAAAAAAAAAAAATAGTATGAAGGAAAAAATAGTATGAAGAAAAAAAAAACACACTGTTCCTCAAAGGAAGAGACAAGGGCTGTAAACAATCATTGCTGATTCCCGTTTATTTCATAAGCTTCCCTAAATGAACAAAACATGGTTGACTTAGATTTTTAATTTCTTAATAACTCTTCAAGTTACCTTCACAGTCCGTAATATGAAATGTGTGTGGCTTCAAAGTAAATGAAGTTTAAGTCAGTTTTCAGCAGGCCTTGAAATTATTCTAAATTTATGAAGAAAACAAGAACTTGCAAATTAATGGATAAGTTTATCACCATAAGAAGTAAAACTTGAATAATTTCATTTCTCTACAAGTCTATGTGAGATGGCAGAAGTTTGGAGTGAATATTTTTAGACACTGTAGGTCTTCAATATTCCTGTGAAGACTAATTTTGGAACTAGGTCTCATTTTAAAAGAACAGCGTTAACATGCACATTAAGAAAACTCACTATTTCCATCTACAATTAGCTGGTGGCATTGGAGGACAAATTACAAAATTCTGCATAAATAAAATAATCAAGAGTCAAACATAATCACCAACAAAGAAAGGAAACATTGACTATCTTCATCAAAAGACTTTGATTTGAATGCAGTCCTTTCTACAGAAGTCTTAAAACATGTGTTATAATTGTAAAATTACTAAAGAAGTCCCTCATTCAATAAAAAGTCTGAAAGAGGTTAAATAACTTGCCCAAGGCTCCTCAGCTAACAAATTACAGAAGCAGGATTCAAACCCAGGAAGAACTGTGACTTCAAAATGCTTAGGATATATAAGGAAGAATAAGGCAAATATAACCCCAATGAATCACTTTCTCTTGATTGTGACCAAAGTGGCTCAATTATGTAAAACAACTCACACTTTCCTAGCACTTTCAATACTTGCTCCCAGTTTAGAAAAAAAGTATAAAAAGGAGTGCTATTAAATATGTACAGATCTCAGTATATAGATGTCTTCCTCACCCATAGACTATCACCCTGATAAACAATTTAGTGATGAGTGGCCGGCGCTGCGGCTCACTTGGCTAATCCTCCACCTGCGGTGCTGGCACCCTGGGTTCTAGTCCCGGTTGGGGCTCCAGATTCTGTCCTGGTTACTCTTCTTCCAGTCCAACTCTCTGCTGTGGTCTGGGAGTGCAGTGGAGGATGGCCCAAGTGCTTGGGCCCTGCACCCGCATGGGAGACCAGGAGGAAGCACCTGGCTCCTGGCTTTGGATCGGCACAGTGCGCTGGCTGTAGCAGCCATTTGGGGGTGGGGGTGAACCAATGGAAGGAAGACCTTTTTCTGTCTCTCTCTCACTGTCTAATAAAAAGAATTTAGGCTTTAGGGCTGGCACTGTGGCTCAGCAGATTAAGCTGCTGCCTGCAGTGCCAGCATCCCATATGGACAGTAGTTCAAGTCCCGGCTGCTCCACTTCTATCCAGCTCCCTGCTTATGTGCCTGGGAAAGCAGCAGAAGATGGTGCAAGTGCTTGCCACCCACATGGGAGACCAGATGAAGCTCCTGGCATGGGCCTGGACCAGCCCCAGCCATTGTGACCATTTGGGGAGTGAACCAATGAATGGGAGATCTTTCTCTCTCTTTCTCAACTCTGCCTTTCAAATAAATCAAAAAACAAAAAACAAAAAACAAAACAAAAAAACAACAACACTTGGGCTTTAGGTCCAGAGTCCCCAGGTTTTGCTTCTTACTAGCTCTGTAGCTCCTCTGCTTCCTCATCTACAATACAGGTAACAATAGTATCTACCACACAGTCATCAAGATCAAATCAACTAATACATGTAAAATACTCAGAGCAGTGCTTAGCACACAGAAGGAAGTTCAGAGCCACTGCCTATTCTCATTAATATGATGATAGGAAGCACTATTGGGGCAGACATCTGGCCTAGTAGTTAGGATAACCATATTCCATACTGGAGTGCCTGGGTTTGAGTCATGGCTCTACTACCAATTTTAGCCTCCTGCAAATGTGCACCCTGGGAGGCAGCATGTAATGACTCAAATAATTGGGTCCCTGCCTTTCATATAGGACACCTATATTGAATCCTGGCTCCTGGCTTCAGCCTGGCTCAGTCCTTGCCACTGCAGGCATTTGGGGAGGGAACCAGTAGATGTGAGATCTCTGTTTTTTCTTTCTTTCTCTACTCCTCAAATAAAAACAAATGAATAGGGGCCAGCACTGTAGCCTAAGTGGGTAAAGCCTCCACCTGCAGTGCCAGCATCTCATATGGGCGCCAGTTCAAATCCTGGTTGTTCCACTTCTGATCCAGCTCTCTGCAATGGCCTGGGAAAGCAGTAGAAGCTGTCCCAAGTCCTTGGGCCCCTGCACCTGCAAGGGAGATCTGGAAGAAGCTTCTAGCTCCTGGCTTCAGATCAGCACAGCTCCAGCTGTTGAGGCCAACTGGGGAGTGAACCAGCAGATGGAAGACCTCTCTCTCTCTCTTTCTCTCCCTCCCTCCCTCCCTCTCTGTAACTCTGCCTTTCAAACAAATAAATAAATCTTTAAAAAAAGAATGAAGTTTTAACAAAGAAAGTGCTTTTGCTATTTTTGTTTTTATAATATATCCCACCTACTCTCATGACTTTAAATATCAGTATTTTCCAAATTTCTTTTTTTTAACTTTTATTTAATGATTATAAATTTCCAAAGTACAGCTTATGGATTACAATGGATTTCCCCCCATAACTTCCCTCCCACCCGCAACCCTCCCCTTTCCCTCTCCCTCCCCCCTTCCATTTACATCAAGATTCATTTTGAATTCTCTTTATATACAGAAGATCAATTTAGCATATATTAAGTAAAGATTTTAACAATTTGCACCCACATAGTAACACAAAGTGAAAAATACTGTTTGAGTGCTAGTTATAGCATTAAATCACAATGTACAGCACATTAAGGACAGAGATCCTACATGAGGAGTAAGTGCACAGTGACTCCTGTTGTTGACTTAACAAACTGACACTCTTGTTTATGGCATCAGTAATCACCCTAGGCTCTTGTCATGAGTTGCCAAGGCTATGGAAGCCTTTTGAGTTCACTGATTCTGATCATATTTAGACAAGGTCATAGTCAAAGTGGAAGTTCTCTCCTCCCTTCAGAGAAAGGTACCTCCTTCTTTGATGACCTGTTCTTTCCACTGGGATCTCACTCGCAGAGATCTTTTTTAGTAGTTGTGTTTTTTTTTTTTTTTTTTGTTTTTTTTTTTGCCAGAGTGTTTTGGCTTTCCATGCCTGTAATACCCTCATGGGCTTTTCAGCCAGATCTGCGTGCCTTAAGGGCTGATTCTGAGGCCAGAGTGCTGTTTAGGACATCTGCCATTCTATGGGTCTGCTGTGTATCTCGCTTCCCATGTTGGATCATTCTCTCTCTTTTTTATTCTATCAGCTAGTATTTGCAGACACTAGTCTTGTTTATGTGCTCCCTTTGGCTCTTAGTCCTATCATTATGATCAATTGTGAACAGAAATTGATCACCTGGACTAGTGAGATGGCATCAGTAGCTCACTCTACCACATCCAGAACCCCAGACTCACATTAAGTGCCTAAGATTGTTAATTAGATATCTCAGGATGGCATTTTCAATTTCACAAGTCTAAATCAGAACTCTTGTCCCATCTCCTTGTAAATGTGAGTTTTGTCCTTCCTGTAGCACTCCAATCACAGTACTAGACAAGGAGCTCTACCCAGCTAATTAGTTGCTCTAACTGAATACTCACCCTTAGTATTACCCTCTCCTTCACCCCCATACCAAGCCCATCACTAGGTCCAACCTGAAATAAATAGTCACATTCGGTGCTCCTTTCTCCATCTCCATGGCCACCACCTGGTTGTCAATCACTGTGATGCTGAGAACAGCTCTTCATGGACCTTTCCTTCCCCCATTCTCAGATCAGCAGTCAGTCAAGTGATCTTTTTGAAATGAAAAAATCCTATAATTTCTCACCCTGGCTTAAAATCCCTTAATAATTTGTGATGAAGCATTCATATATGTCCCTAGAGTTCTGCATTATTCAACACGTGTTTTCAGAAGCTATTGGAAAATCATACTTATCTCATAACATTCCTTGCTCTCCACCCCACCAAGGGCCATCTGCTGGAGTTTTCCATTAGCTGCTTAAACATCCACACTACCCTGGGTCTCAAGACTTTTCCTTGGCTTGAAACCCCTAGTTCACTAGTTTTCTCACTAACTCCTGCTTACCCTTACCTCTCAAGCTTGAATATCTATTCCTTAGAAAAACCTTCCCTGACCTCTCCAGCTAAATTAAGGCCCCCTGTTATATTTTCTTACATAACTCTATACTTTTACTTCATTAGAAAAACCCTGAAGGCAGGGGCTATGTCTGTTCTGTTCAGAACAGATGCTCAAGGCTCACCAAAGTGGTCTATAATAGATGCTAAATAATTACCCATTACATAAGTGAGTGTCCTATTTCATCAAGTCTAAAGCACCATCAAGGGTAAGATGCATTCTTGGGGCTGGCATTGTGACACAATGGGTAAAGCCTCCATCTGCAATGCTGGCATCCCATGTGAGCACCAGTTTAGTCCTGGCTGCTCCACTTCCGATCCAGCTCCCTGCTAATGTACCTGGGAAAGCAGTAGAAGATGGCCCAAGTGCTTGGGCCCCCACACTCACGTGGGAGACCCAGATGGAGCTTCAGGCTCCTGGCTTCAGCCTGGCCAATCCCTGGTTGTTGCAGCCACCTGAGGAGTGAACCAGTAGATGGAAGATCCTTCTTTCTCTCTTTCAAATAAATAAATAAATAAATCTTTAAAGAAAAATGATGCATTCCTAATGTGAAAAAAAAATAATGTACATGGGAGAATTGAGTAAATAAAGCAGATCACTATGGTACATATTGTTCTTAGCTGCATCCCGACTAGTTAATTTGAGATTTTCCTTTCTTCTCTTTTTATCTACTCTTTAAATTTTGTTTAAAAGTAACTGATAGTTTTCTAAAACAAGGCAGAATTTTGAAAATAAAAAATCTAGTTTTTAAAACTCAGTTTAAATTTTGTGAGCTCTGAAAAGGCTTTTTGGCCAACAAGTTAGGGTAGGGTGTCCTGCTTAGAGCTTTCAAAACATTTGGTTTTTATCTCTATGCACACTTGCATTCTATTATTGTAATCCCCTCACAGATCTGTCTCTCCAACTATAGTGGGACCCCCCCTGAGGATATGATTTGATGTTTATACACTGGCATCACCCCCAAACTAGGCCCAGTGCTTAGCAGAGTTAGATGCTCATGAGATGTTTTGTGAATGAGTACATGAATCTGTAAGTCTTTAGGAACCAAAAATTTGAAATGTGAAGGAATGCTATGGTAAATAGAATGCTATACAACAGAATTAAGAATAATTTAAGGGCCAGCACTGTGGCATAGCTGCTAAAGCTGCCACCTGCAGTGCCGGCATCCCATATCAGCGCTAGTTCACATCCCGGCTGCTCCACTTCCGACCCAGATCTCTGCTGTGGCCTGGGAAAGCAGTAGAAGATGGCCCAAGTCCTTGGGCCCCTGCACCTTCGAATCAGCCACCTGAGGAGTGAACCAGTGGATGGAAAAACTCCTCTCCCTCTCCATCTCCTTCTTCCTCCCCTTCCCTTCCCCTCCCCCCTCCCTCTCTGTAATTCTGGTGAAAAAAGCAAGCAAGAGGTTTGTGTGATTACAGACTCAAAACTAGTGACAAAATTCTCATTGTAAAATGGTTAGATAATAAATATGTCATTATTGGAATAAACTATGATACAGGAGAACTACTTGACAAAGTTCAACAATGGAAAAACAAAGAATGGAACCAGTGTGCCTCAACCAAAAATATTGGGTACCTAAAACAGTTTCAATGTGGTGTTGATAAGCATGTTTGGTTGGTTTCCAAATATTCCACTTCCATTAGAGATCAAAAATGGTATTGGCTTTTGCTCACTTAAATAATTGATATATATATCAGAAATGCATAAATTATTCACAGATTTGTGAACAAAGACAAGAACGATCTCACATATTTGTTGGTTTTCAAAAGACACATCTGCTTAGCATATTTAAAATTATGTGATAGAAAACCACCAGAAGGAAGAAAGCATGAATACCCCTGGACGTTACTACTGTCCAAGATGATACCAGATTTGACATGAGAAGCCATGATATTATTCTCAAACAGCAAGAACAATGACGATATCAAAATAAGCCATGTTATACAAAACTGACAACATATCATCAAAAATGTAATGTAACCCTTTGTTTGAAGTGTTTTGCTCCTTTCCTTTTTTAAAATTTTATTTAAGGTATACAAATTTCATGTATTTCATATATACAGATTTAGGAACATAGTGATACATTCCACACTACTCTCCCTCCCTTGCTCCTTTCCACCAAAAATAATTGTTGAACAGATCTTAAAATTCATTTATTTGTTTACTGTGTGTAATATGTGAAAAGGTATCATATTTGCCCAATGTCCTATTTACAGGATGGTTTATATATGTGTAAACAATACTGTTTGATACTGTATTGGGGCCAATTTTGTGGCATAGCGGAGGACAGTTTCAGAGGACACTTATTTACTCTATTTTTCCTCAAGGTGCATGTGGCCTGGAATACATTAGGTGGAAAGTGCACCAACAAGTCATAACTTAACCAATGAGCCAACCGTCAAAAACCACAACAGTGTGACTGTGGATTCTCTAGCACTTCAAGAATTTGTAGAACTACCTTGCTCCCAAGTCACAACTTGTCAACAAATAACCCAAGTAGCAACATGTTAACAGTCTGTAAGGCAGCAGGGCAGTACTTGTTTTACTATGCACAATACATTGTCCCAGCGTCCTATTTACAGGACAGCTATTTAAGAACTGGTCATTTGAACTAGTGCATTACTCAAAACAAAATGACAATCTAGTTTTAGGAAATACTTTCATGAATACATTTCTTGTAATACGTATCAGTTACAAATATGATCTTTTGAGTAGCTGAACATTTAGTAAAATTAACTTCTACAGTATAGTTATGCCATTTTCACAATGAATTTAAAAATATTTTTGAATGCGCTAATCATTCGCCTGCACTTTTCTCCAAAAAATAGAAATCTAAAAGCACAATACTGATTTCAAAGTTACTATATATGAGGTATATTTATTGCACAATTTAGGTTTTTATAAATGTCCTATATATAGGATGATGGGACATAATGGGTTTAATTAGCTATCACCTATAAGCATAAGTGAAAAACAGCAGCCCCGTCACACAAGCTTAAAATTCATGGCTGGCTTGCCCAAATGAAACAGCATTTCACAACAGGGGATTGCTTTGAAGATGATGAACAGAACATGCATAGACATGAAAGGCCTCAAAGTTAGTAAAACATCCATATTTACGTTTTATATGCTACCTATCCCTCTGCCTATACCTAGACTTTTGATCAACAGAAACCCCATAAAACTTGTTTGAACAAAATCTACAATTCCTACTTTGTAGTACTAATATATTAAAATGAATATACAACAGATTAGGATGCTAATATAAGAATTCAGTGCTTTTTGTTATATTGAAAGCACAACTAGAGGCTGGCGCTGTGGCGGGCAGTGGATTAAAGCCCAGGCCTGCAGTGCCGGCATCTCATACGGGCACCGGTTCAAGTACCAGCTGCTCTACTTCTGATCCAGCTCCCCGTTACTGCACCTGGGAAAGCAGTGGAGGATGCCCCAAGTGCTTGGGTCCCTGCATCTACATGGGAGACCCAGAAGAAGCTCCTGGCTCCTAGCTTTGGCCTGGCCCAGTTCTCTTTGTTGTGGCCATTTGGGGAGTGAACCAGCCGGTGAAAGACCTCTCTCTGTCTTTCCCTCTCTGTAATTCTGCCTTTTGAATAAATAAAATAAATTTTTAAAAAACAAAAAAGGACAGTAGCAAGGAAGAAAATGCCCCAAAAGTTACCCTAAAGGAAGACAACCACAGAAGAATGGTGTTTGGGGCCAGCACTGTGGCATAGTGGGTAAAGCCGCCATCTGCAATGCCAGCATCCCATATAGGCATCAGTTCTAGTCCTGGCTGCTCATCTTCCAATCCAGCTCCCTGCTAATGTGCCTGGGAAAGCAGTGGAAGATGGCCCAAGTCCTTGAGCCACTGGACCTTCTTGGGAGACCCAGAAGAAGCTTCTGGCTTCTAGCTTCGGATTAGCACAGATCCAGCCATTGCAGCCAACTGGGGAGTGAACCAGTGATGGAAGACCTGTCTCTCTCTCTCTCCCTCTCCCTCTCCCTCTCTCTCTGTGTAACTCTAACTTTCAAGCAAATAAATAAATCTTTTTTTTTTTTTAAATGGTGTTTGATTCAAGCCATGGGCTAGCCATGTTGGCACCACAGTCATGGTGAGATAATTACTAGAAAACCTTGTGACTCAGCAATTCCCAATCCCCTAGAGAAATCAAGCCTCCCCTCTGCTTCCCTCAACTGCAACAGCCACCAGGAGGCAAATGGTATGACTGAATCAACAGTTTACCCCAGCTGATGGTCCCAAGTTCTCAGTAGGATTGAGAGGAACTGACAGGACACAGGGGGTCCTAGCAGGAAGACAACAAGTGACTGTCAGTGTGTTTTACGTTGCAAAAAATATCACAACTTACAAACTAAATACAGGACATCTGTTGTTGAGCAAGAGTTGCTTCAGCTGTGAATGCTGAGAGTGAATTTTGAAAGATAAATGCAGCACAAGCAAGCAGAGGTCCTAGAAAATCTTGTGCCTCTCAGCCTTTTCCCCTCCATTCTGGCTATTACCTGACCATACCCTTCCAGCAGCTCAAAATGGATTTCTCAAATAATTTCATTCTATCTTGTAGTGATGGATGAAGGATATAATTTTATTATGAGAGCTTCTTGTTTTAATAAGAAAAAGGTATTCTTGGGTTTATATATACATTTTAATGCATATAAAACTATAATTTTAATATAGTTAACATACCTAAAACTGCTTTCAATTTTTATTATAAAATGTCAAAGAATTAGTTTCCCCACACTTGTTTTTCCTTAATTTTCTTAAATACTTACTTAAGCTCATACTACAAATTCATAAGTATTTTAGTGTGCTTAACACAAAAGAAGTTCTCTGCTTTGCTAACTTGCTCTACAGTGTTCATAAATGCTACTCTCAACTTATTTTCTTTTCAGTCTGTGTCTAGGATAATTGGCTACCCACTGTGTAAAGAGTACTTCCTTCTACTTGACTTGTAATTACTGCTTTGAAGCCTAAAAGGATGTTCCTGAGTTTTTTTTATACAGTGAGTAGGTCCACGTTGTCCTCTTCAGGTGCATCCTAACTTTCCAAACTACCACTAGATAACAAGTTCATTCTTTATCTTTGCAGATTGGAGAGTCTAAATTTTTTGAACAGTGCCTCACATTGTGTTACTCACTGAAGGTTATTTTAAAAAATCTTTTCTTTTTAAAAAATTTATTTATTCATTTGAAAGGCAGAGTTACAGAGAGGCAAAAGCATTTCTCTAAACTTCAATTTCCTTACTTATAAGTAAACCAATTAGTGCAGAATATGCAGTCAAGATTAAAACACGAACTTTGATGGCAGATACATCAGTGACTCCAATATTTCCCAATTATGTAACCCTAAACAAATCACCCAACTTCCTTCCTCAGGGTCCTCACCGATAAAACTAGTTGTTTATAATACCTACCTCAGAGAGTCTCTGTGTAGATAAAGCTTAAAGACTACTCAAATTGTCACCACCCCTACCACATGCCAACCTCACACTGAAGCATCTCATTGTGCTTAATCTGAGTTCCTTTATGGTACAATGTACCATGTACCGTGTGATTTTGCCCCTGGCCCTGGGTTTAAAACCATCTTACTGGGGAGCTGTCTCCTTTCCCTGAGCTCTCGCTGTGCCAGTCTTCTCTGTTCCTAGGATACGCCAAACTCTTTGTGATTGCAAGGCCACCTTCTGCCTAACAACGTCCTCCCCTCCCTGCCTCGCTCGTCTTATGGTTAGTTCCCGCTCAGTTTTCAGGTCTCAGCTTAGATCTCTCCACAGAAAAGTTCTCCCTGACCATACTATGGAATGCTTTGTTTATTTGGGATTATCTGTCTTCCCAAATAGTCCAAAGGCCTGTAAGGGCAGGGACCACCACTAACAATATCTAGAGTGAGTAGTATGTATGCAACAATTACATATGGAGTGGAAGTGCTTACCTTAGCATTTATTCGAAAATAATAATTAAAAAAAAAAGGTTATCAGCAGATTGTGAAAGACCTCATCTGCTACGGGAGGCAGTTTGGCCTTTACATTACAGAAGGCAGAGACCTAAGGGTTTTTAAGTAGGGCAATGAATGACCAGATGTTTCCAATGCCCTAGTTCTAAGGGCAGTCTTTTAATCATCATCAAAAGCACATCTCGTACAAATCTTCCTTGTGATTAGTTGTTCTCCTTCTAGTGATGTGCACAATTCTGTCATTTCCATTTTATCTGGAGACAGGAGTTATCTATTATACACATAATGCTTTCATTCATATTAAACAACAGGGGATAGCATTGGAGTGCAGGGTCCAGGAGGGATGTTCAAGTGGGGTTGCCTCATTTATGAAGGAAGATTCCTGTCCTGGAAACAAGAGCCTTGGGAGGAAGGTGATTGAGAAGCTCCTAAGCAAAAAAAAAAAAAAAAAAAACCCTGTTGGCTAGCTTCTGAATGGAAGCAGCAAACTGTGGCCTTCTTGCTGTTTTCTGAGCAGCCCCTCCACCCACTCCTTCTTTACAGTATTTTTTTAGGTGAATTTCAGCTGGGAAAAGCAGCTATAAAAATTGATCTAGGCCTTATTTTTGGAAGAAAGGCTAGCCTCAAAGATTTTAAGCAAATTTAAAACTTCTGTGTGGCAAAACAAAGACAAAATACAAATTGACCAAAAATATATTTGTAAAAAATGAATCCCCTTAGTGTTTAAAGAGTTCTTACAAGTTTTAAGAAAAAAAAAAAAAACTCAATAGCAAATAGGCAAAGGAAAAAAATCAGGCAACTAGTGCATTACTAAAAAAATTAGAAAAGATATCCAATCTCACTAATAATTAAATGCAAATTTAAAATACAGCACTAAAATTTTACATATTAGATTTGAAAAAACTTTAAAGGACTGAAAATAACTTGTGTTGTAAAGAAAGTGGATAATCGGGCATTTTCATATGTTGGGGACAGGATACAAAGGAATAACTTTTTTAGAAGGCAATTTGGTAATTTTGTCTACAACATAAAAATGTATTACTTCAGTAAAGAATATCAAACTATGGGAGGTGACTTTCAGTTTTTTCCTTTATGTACTTCCATATTTTACATTGCTTGATGAGTATTATTTTATAATTAAACAAAAAGTTTTAAAATATTTACCTACTTGACTCAGAAATTCCATATCTTGGGGCCGGCGCTGTGGTGCAGCAGGTTAATGCCCTGGCCAGAAGCACCAGCATCCCATATGGGCGCTGGTTCAAGTCCCAGCTGCTCCTCTTCCTATCCAGCTCTCTGCTATGTCCTGGGAAAGCAGTAGAAGATGGCCCAAGTCCTTGGGCCCCTGCACCCATGTGGGAGACCCAGAGGAAGCTCCTGGCTCCTGGCTTTGGATGGGCGCAGCTCTGGCTGTTGTGGCCAATTGGGGAGTGAACCATCAGATGGAAGATCTCTCTCTCTCTCTCTCTCTCTCTCTCTCTCTCTCTGCCTCTCCTCTCTTTGTGTAACTCTGACTTGCAAATAAATAAATAAATCTTTAAAAAAAAAAGAAGTTCCATATCTAGCAATTTTCCCATGAGTTACTCAAAAATAAATATTATTCCAAAAGATGTTTGTAAAAGAATTGTTTTACAATTCTACAGAATTATTTGTAAAATATTCCAACTGAACACAGAGGTTAATTAGTATACCTACATTAATATGTTAATACATAATTCAATGTGATTTATCTCTACAAAGGAATACTAACAGGTAGATCTACATGTACTATATGGAAAGATACTACTAATTATAAACCATGATGCAAAAATAGCAAAACATCATCATTATATGATCCTGTTACTATTTAATATAGATAGTATGTATTTATGTATCCATACAATACAGTGGTTTAGAATTCCCATTATCATTTGCAGTTTCCATTCTTTGTGAACAATGTTAAGTCCATGACATGTGATCATTTCTCTCAGGCATGAATGAATCATACCTATAAAACCTCTCTGGGAAAGCAAGAGTAGAGCTAGAGAATGAGGACTGGCCCTGGACCTCTATCTCAGCGCAGCTTCATTCTTCTCTCCTAGTTTGTGTGTACACTCCTGAAGAGTAAGAATTGTTTCACTGTAGGAGAGAGCTGGAAAGTAAGCCAGCTATTTGTATCTGTGATAAAAGTAAGATTATGTAAAGAGGTCTCTGAAAGTGACTGTTCTAACCAATACCATTCCCTTTCTCCCAAGCCCCACATCTCCTCCCAGGATCATGTTGCACCCTTGTTATTTGTCAATTATACATTAATAAAATTCAAAAGAAATTGGTTCCTTTAATTTTGTACAGCATGTCTATTTACTTATTCACATGTGAAGGAAGATATCAGAACCAAATACTAAACACCAAGGAAACCTGATTGTCAAATAACTACAAAGTCTCTAACTAAAACACAAAGAACCTCACTGTCATCTACAATTTGATCTATTTATATTCAGCTTTTAACACACCCAGGAAACATCTGCAGAACTTAGGAAAACCCCTACTTCAAACCTCACAGTGTTTAGAAAGTATGAATCTCAGAATCAGAAGAGAACTTACAGACCTGTTTTTAAACACCTCATTCACAAGGACACTAAAGCTCCAAGAGCAAAACTGGCTCAGACCAGACCACGCACCAAAACCAGGATGCCCTGAGTCTTGAGGCCTTCTCTGGCTCCCTTCACCCCCCAGAATCAAGCCTATTTGTACAGCTGAATACACAGAAAGAGGAAAGCAAAATCAGTACAGATTTTGAGTACAAACAACTAAAAATCTGGTTCATTATTGAATAACTTGGTTTCCCACTCTCTTTTCCTAAACAGAATTAGCAGGTGGTACAAGAGCAGGCCCACAAGAAAACTCCTTGGCAAGATCTCCTAGCTTCAGCCATTTGTTGTGCCTACAGCATGATCAAAATCTACAGAGCTACAAAGTGCCGAACCATAGCTTCCTTTACTGACAGCTAAATCCATTTATCCAAGTATATTCATTCTCTAAACAAAGATTTACCGAGTACCAACTCTGCCAGGTACAGGTCTAATTCCTGGACTTTAGCATATGCATGGCAGTTGGGGTAAGAGTGGGTGGGTTCCCTTATGTTCATCTACTTAGAGTACTGGCAGCTCTGCTGGACCCATGGTATTTGGTCATGCATCAGACCACACTGCATATGTTCATCATATTGAGTCTTCATAATAATGTCTACTAACTGATTTTGGGGGTTAGGACTAGCATTATGTTCAAGCACATTTATTCACATTACCAAAATCCCAGCCAGCCCTGGTACACTGAAAGCCAAGTGGTGGGGCTGTAACTCTGACACATTGCGGTATGATGCTAGAGCTGTCCTTGTTGGCAGTCTGAGTAAATGGTCTCTAAGAATGAAAAAGTGTTTAATTCAGTCACAGATTGCCTAAGAGATTCTATAAGACTGTACTTAACTTTATACCCTCACTGATTCTTTGGATTCACAAGCAATTTTTGTCTGTGCAGTCTATTCTATACACTAAGAACTACATAAACAAAAAAGTGTAAGATGTTGTCCCTCCCTCCAAAGACCTGCTGATGAGATGGACACAGGCACCATCAACATGACACAGTAAGTGTCATGAATGAGGCAGACACAGGTGCTGTCAGAGCCCAGTGGAGATAATCCTCACCCAGCCTGGGCAAAGAAATAAGTGCACATAGTGGCTTCCTGAAGGAGAGGGTACCAGGACTGGAGACAGAAGGATGAATAGGAGTTAGCCAGGCAATGGAGTATGCATGTTCCAACGAATAAAGCCACAGAGACACAAAACAGGATAAAATATATGTGAAAAGTAACAAGTAGTTTAGAATCACTGTAGTTAGAAATGAGAAGAAGCCAGAGAGATTCTCAAAGTTCATATCATGAAAGGCCTGGCACATAACAGATACTCAATAAACACTTAACTGTTGAAAGAACTGGCTAGAGCTTTCATTAAGTAAAAATTATTACCAAATGGTCACGTGTGTTGGTGTATTTTCTGTAGATTTTGTTAGCAGAAACGGAATACAGTGAATCAGTAGTTACAAGAACATGACCCAGTCAGCAAGAACATAGCTCACTCAGCATGATACTTGGGCACTCAGGCATAATAAAGAGGAAGGAGCTGCAGAGTTCTGATATTCTTGTGACCACAAGAAAGAGAGGAGTTGGAGTGATTTCTGCACAGAAGACACAGACTGAGATCACACAGAGTAAGACTCCACCTGTCCTTTCTCATGGCATCATGTGGAAGAAACCCTGAACTGGGGTGGAGTAAAATTCATATTCCTTGTGATTGTTTTGTGGTGGGCATGGGTTTTTTGCTGCTCCTGAAAAAGGAAGCAGACACCCAGAGGTGGGAAAAATAGGAGTCAGCACAACCTATACCCTAACAACTCCATGTTGAATACATTGAAACACAGGAATTTTGGGTCAGTGTAGTTTTTCCCCATGTATAAGAAAACAGAAGCAGCCAGTGCCATGGCTCATTTGGTTAATCCTCCACCTGCGGCGCCGGCATCCTATGGGTGCTGGTTCTAGTCCCGGCTGCCCTCTTCCGATCCAGCTCTCTGGTATGGCCTGGGAAAGCAGTAGAGGATGGCCCAAGTGCTTGGGCGCCTGCACCCACATGGGAGACAAGGAGGAAGCACCTGGCTCCTGGCTTCAGATCAGCATAGCTCCGGCCATAGAGGCCATTTGGGGGGTGAACCAGCAGAAGGAAGACCTTTCTCTCTGTCTCTCTCTCTAACTGTTAAATTTAAAAAAAAAAAAAAAAAAAAAAAAAGACTACAGGGTAAACAAAAAGATAAGCAACTGAGAAGACCAATCTCACAGAGGCGAAAAACGAAGCAAACTATTGATTCTAAGGTAGGCCCAGGCAGCACAGCAGTAGCAATCCGTGGCCTTTCTGATGTTCCACTGCTAAACAGGTCATTACCTGCCATGCGTCCATACCACTGTTCTCTGGTTTATCTGTTCTATACTCCTCAGCTTCAATTCCAAACAGAACATCTGCCTCTGTGCACTAATGAGATGAGGCCACATCATAGGGCCCTTAGCTAGCTTGTGAGCGAGCTGTCCAGTGGTCTGGGTCTCCCCTGATCCAGTCAGCATGGCTTCAATCCAGTCAGAGTGGCTGGTTAATTTGGTTTCTCAGCAAGGGGCCTAGGTGAGGGCAGTATAGTTATATAGCTACCTTTAGAAGAAACGAGGAGTATGGCAGGCACTAGGGATTTGTTTATGACACACTGAAGGTGGCAATGCCTTAGAGGTTTGGGGAACAGGGAATGGAAAAAGTGAAATCTGCACAGTACTGGAGACGTAATAACATAAAAATATGGATATAAGGCCTTTAGCAACCAGGACAGACCTAGACATTCCTGAAAACCTCATTTTCAGCAGTGAATATTTTTTTTTTTTTATTTTTGACAGGCAGAGTGGACAGTGAGATAGAGAGACAGAGAGAGAAAGGTCTTCCTTTTGCTGTTGGTTCACCCTCCAATGGCCGCCGCTGCAGCCGGCGCACCGCGCTGATCCGATGGCAGGAGCCAGGAGCCAGGTGCTTTTCCTGGTCTCCCATGGGGTGCAGGGCCCAAGCACCTGGGCCATCCTCCACTGCACTCCCTGGCCATAGCAGAGAGCTGGCCTGGAAGAGGGGCAACCGGGACAGAATCCGGCGCCCTGACCGGGACTAGAACCCGGTGTGCCGGCGCCGCAAGGTGGAGGATTAGCCTATTGAGCCACGGCGCCGGCCCTTTTTTTTTTTTTTTATTTTTTTTTATTTTTGACAGGCAGAGTGGACAGTGAGATAGAGAGCAGTGAATATTTTATCCCCGTCCACTCTAATCCCATAATGTAGAAAAGCATGTGTCCCACTCTCTAAGATTTTAGGGACAGAGCAAATGAGATTTTTCAAAGAAGCATGGCAAGGATTTGAAGGTTCATCTCCATACTAGACAAACTTTTCCTTAGCTTATGGGCTGTGTCTACATCCTTATCATAGCCCTTATTATGGTTTTTGAACTTCTGTTATTCTAACACAGTGATTTGGAAAAACAGATTTATATAGCCGATGTTACACTACAGAAATGAATAATTATGACCAAAATCCTTGCTTCTGGCAGGGTTAATCCCTTCTCAAAGCAACTGCAAGCAGCTCCCCTCCCAATCAGGAAGCCTTCTAGGGAGGTCTGACACCAAGGAGGCCACTTGCTCTCTCTCATTTCAACCACCTTTGAAAAGACAAGCAAGCCAGAAAAAAGGTAACTATGCAGCTTGTTTAGGAGAAATTACAGGGATTAAATTCATTCACTAAATGACTATACAAACAACATTCTATGGCCATTGTAGCAAGATGAACATTATACAAGGGTGCCTTGCTTACATATTACCTTTTCCTAAAAAGCATGCTCAGATTAGAATGCAAGGAAGTAGAACACAAGAGGCTCTGACTAGCTGGTAGCTATGGTAGAAAACAAATACACACCCCTTTCTCTTTTTTTAGAAAGTGTGTGAATCTGTTCCAGTAGCTAAGGAGGGTGGAGTAAATATTCAGTGGGAAAACATTTTGCTCTCATACTTCTTTTTATTACCAGAAAAACACAGGGCAAAAGACTAACTTGACCTCTGTTTCAATCTTTAAATGATTTTTATAAATCTAAATATTCCAAAGTGAAAATTATATGAAATCCCAAGGAATATAGAGTATACTTTATGTTCTTAAATTAACAAAACAATTTTGTAGACAGAATCAGAACACGCAGGAATGTATTTATTTGCTTCAAACACTTTGAGGTCCATATTGTCTTTTTTAATTGAATAAATTGTCTGCTTTTTGAATCATAAAAAAGCAGAGAGGCAGAATTGAATAATTACAGAACTTTTCATAGTTAGGAAATACCTAAGTCACTGTAAATGAGTTTCATGTCCAGTCAATCTTCAACTGAAGTTTCTACCATTTTAAATTACCCCTTCGCTACTAATGATCTTTAAACAACGGAACACTCAGCTTTAAAAAGGAATAAAGAGTTCACCATGTGAAAAAAGATGTCAGGTGATGAATTATTTCTGATGTCAAAAAATGTTTTAGGGTATGGAACGACCTAGAACATATTCAGAAACACTGTTGGAATTAAGAAAACAATTAGACTACTGGAGAGTTCAAATCTTCTGTCACATGAGTTAAACAGCCTGGTTAAAAGAAGTCAGTTGATCTTTCCATGAGACCTTTGATTAGATCATGAGATACTGAATTCTAGAATAACAAAGTCTCTTTTTAGAAAATCTTACTTTTACCCTAGTAAGATTGACTAATGTTACTGAAGTTGAATAAAAGTACAAATCAGAAAAATCTTTTAATTATTTTGGATTTGTTAAGGAACTTCTCATCTGGATACTAACCATATCTGTCTCTTCTATGCTAATGTAATGTTACACATCACAGCAAGGAAGAAGAATGAGATTTAGGTGGACGGTTTAACATAAAAAGGCAAACTTTTTTAGGAAAAAGCCCTAATAGATTAATAGAAAAGGCAAGAAAAAAAAATAAAGGACAACTGCCTAATTTTTAGCACTGTGGTAATTCCAAATAATTAAATTTCTTAATTTTTTCCTTTAAGAGCAAACAAATCTACATGTCAGTTCAGAATGTTGTTCCTTTGAAAATACTATATAAATTCTTTTTTAAAGTTCTTTATTTTATTTGAAAGGTAGACACATAGAGAGAGATACAGACAGACAGACATGGAGATCTTCCATCTACTGGTTCATTCCCCAAATGCCTGCAACACGTAGGGCTGGACCAGGCAGAAGCCAGGAACCAAGTCTCCCATGTGGGTGGCAGGGACCCAAGAGCTTGAGTCATCATTTGTTGCCTCCCATGGTGCTCACTGGCAGGAAATTGGAAACACAGTGAAGCAATGAATTAAACCCAGGCACTCAGATATGGGATGCAGGGATCCCAAGTGGCGTCTTAAGCTCTATACCAAACACCCACCTCACTATGGTAAGTTCTTTAGGCTGAACCTTAGAAATGATTTGAAGAGCCTTACATTAGCAACTATATAAAATTATTTTTAAGTTGTTAATTATTACCATATACAATTAGGAAGAAAAAATTCAACCACCTTTCCACGGCAAATTGTTTTCCACTTTCTTGAACTTGCTTAAATCATATTCCTCTTCAATATTTTTCCTGATTTCAAGTCAAGTTCTAATTCAATATGTAGTTACTGAGTCCCTTTTATGAGCAAGGCTCTGTGTTAAACTGGGATCCACGTGGAACAAGGAGGGTGCTGGCAAGATCTACTCTCTGCCTGCCAGCTCCAGGCCTCTCTTCCTGATCAGTGTCAGTGAGGCTAATGAGCCATGTGCATTTCAGTCCTGACAACACTATCACTAAGCATTATTATCTTTTTTTTTTTTTTTTTTCAGATGAGAAACTGAAGTTGGGTGTGTCAAAGTCATCTGGCAGGGGCCAGTGCTGTGGTGTAGTGGGTAATGCTGCCGCCTGTAGTGCTGGCATCCCATATGGGCGCCGGTTTGAGACCCAGCTGCTCCACCTCCAATCCAATTCTCTGCTATGGCCTGGAAAAGCAGTGGAGGATGGCCCAAGCCTTTGGATTCCTGCACCCGTGAGGGAGACCCAGAAGAAACTCCTGGCTCCTGGCTTTGGATTGGCACAGCTACAGCCGTTGCAATCATCTGGGAAGTGATCCAGCAGATGGAAGACCTTTCTCTCTCTCTGCCTCTCTTTCTCTTTCTGTGTAACACTCACTGACTTTCAAGTAAATAAATAAATATTTAAAAAAAAAAAAGATAGTCTTACTTCCTACTTAAAAAAAAAAAAAAAGTCATTTGGCCAAGATGGCATAGCCAGAGACAGAGTGGAGCCAGGATTTTACCTAGGAATGCCTGGCCCCAGTTTTCACTCTCTCCATTACACACTCCATCCTTCTTATTCAAACCTCCTCATTCTCAAATGTTACCTTCTAGGAGAAGCCATGTTTTTAAGTCAGTAGGTTTATTTTTTTCACACTTTGAGGGAAAATGGATCCATTGCTAAATACTGAAAATCAGTCTTTTCCAGTTGAAAACAAACAAAAGCTTTTCATACTTTTTTTTTTTTTTCAAATAGTCACTTAGGTAACATTCTTCCAGAGAGGAGAAAATAAAAGGAAAGGAAATGACACACAGAGGAAAAATAAGTATGATGCTACCAAAAAGAATGGCATTACACTTTCCTTTCTTCTACTGAAAAGCTAAGAGGAATGGGTATTCCAAAGGCCAAAGGCCACACCTAAACACTTTACCACTGTCAAACCCACTAGATTTGTCTGTACTTCTAAGCCAGGAAGAAGACCTCAACAAAGACATTCATAGCCCTTGGGCACTCAGTTTGGAATGTCAGCACTGGGATGTGGGGATGTGGGCTTCTTAAGAAAGTAATGAATCAGTACTTATTTGTCATGTAAGAATGCTTCTTAAATATATTTTCAGAAGATTCTCTGATGTGCATTTTTTTTTTAAGATTTATTTTATTTATTTGAAAGACAGAGTTACAGAGAGAGGTAAAGAGAGAGAGAGAGAGATCTTCCATCTGCTGGTTCATTCCCCAGATGGCCGCAACGGCTGGAGCTGTGCCAATCCAAAGCCAGGGGCCAGGAGCTTCTTCCGGGTCTCCCTCACGGGTGCAGGGGCCCAAGGACTTGGGCTATCTTCTACTGTTTTCCCAGGCTGCAGTAGAGAGCTGGATCAGAAGAGGAACAGCCAGGACTAGAAACGGTGCCCATATGGGATGCCGGCACTGCAGGCCAGGGCTTTAATCTGCTGTACCACAGTGCCAGCCCCCATCTGAAGTGCATTTTTACCTATGTAAAAATTCAGCTGTCAGAGGAGAAATAGGTCATGTAATCCAGAACTATTTATCTAATGAACATATGGACCAGTGTTCCAGAGTGGGTTTTACACTTTGATTCTTTTCTGGTTTTGGTTTGGCACTCTCTTTGACCCTCATCTCAGGCACTGGTGAAGATGCAGTCTGAACCTACAGCAAGAGTTCCTAGCATCCCTCCCCTCCTCCTCTCTTCTCATTACCATACTGCTCTGTTTCCAATAGCCTGTTGAGATGACTTACCCACCTGCCATCCACCCTGTAGCAGTACCAGATTATTAGGGAACACAAATGCTAGAAGAAAACATTTTAATCTTGAATGAGGCCTCTGGTTATCTCTCATTTCAAGTTCAAGTATTGAGCACTTCTCAGCAAAGACGTCCTCCACTTGAACGAACTCTATTAAATTCTCTAGGAAAAAAAAATGGAAAAGACTATGGATTTGGTGATGCTCCTGTTAGACAGTATCTACTAGGATTCAAAAAGCATGGGCCAGGGCCGGCGCTGTGATATATTGAGTAAAACTGCCACCTGCAGTGCCAGCATCCCTTATGGGGACCAGTTCAAGTCCTGGCTGCTCCACTTCCGATCCAGCTCTCTGCTATGGCCTGGGAAAGCAGTAGAAGATGGCCCAAGTTCTTGGACCTCTGCACCCACATGGGAGACCTGGAAGAAGCTCCTGTCCCCAGATCAGTGCAGCTCCAGCTGCTGCAGCCATCTGGGGAGTAAACCAGCAGATGGAAGACCTCGCTCTGTCTCTTTCTCTTTCTCCACCCACTCCCCACCTCTACGTAACTCTGCCTTTCAAATAAATAAATAAAACTTAAAAAAAAAAATGGCATGGGCCAGTGCTGTAGTGTAGCAGGTAAAACTGCTGCCTGTAGTGCCGGCATTCCATATGGGCGCTGGTTCATGTCCCAGCTGCTCCACTTCTGATCCAGCTCTCTGCTATGGCCTGGGAAAACAGTGGAAGATGGCCCAATTCCTCGGGCCCCTGCACCTGCACGGGAGATCCAGAAGAAGCTCCTAGCTCCTGCTCCTGGCTTCAGATCAGCCCAACTCTGGCCATTGTGGCCATTTGGAGAGTACACCAGTGGATAGAAGACCTTTCTCTCTGTCTCTCCCTCTCTCTGTCTGTAACTCTATCTCTCAAACAAATAAATAAAATCTTTCAAAAAAAACATAGAAAGAAAAAAGCTGGGAGAAGGACAAGATGAAGCAAGATATGCAGAGGGCTGCTGTTTGCTGAAGCTACATGCTTGACTTTTTTACTATTTTATTTACTTTATGTATATTGAAAACTCATAAGTTTTCAAATATAAAAGTTCTCAAGTTTCATAATAAATCTAAAGTAAAAAGTATAAATAATATGTGGTAATAAATATTTAACAATTTCCCTTACTTTTTTTAAAGATTTATTTATTTATTTGAAAAGTAGAGTTACAGAGAGGCAGAGGCAGAGAGAGAAAGAGAAAGAGATCTTCCATCTACTGGCTCACTCTCCAAATGGCCCACAACGGCCAGAGCTCAGCTGATCCAAAGCATTTCCCTTATTTTAACACTTAGAAAGATTCTTCTGGGAGGGATGAAGTAGATCATAACAACTGCCCACAGCTGGAAGTATTAAGGAGAGCTTTCCACAGCAAGTAGTTGTCAACAGTGTAACTGACTTCAGAGCTCTCCCTCACCTTCTAGTTGGAAGCTCAGGTATTATTAAACCAAAAAGTAAAAGTGTAATTGCATGGCATAAAAATAGACTCCTACCTAACACCACACATCAAAATTAATTAAAAATATAACAGAGACCTACATGTAAGGTCCAAAACAGTAAGACACTTAGCAGAAAAGCTTCATGACATTTCCTGGATATGACACCAAAAGCATAGGCAACAAAAGAAAAAAAAATAGATAAACGGGACTGCATGAAAATTTAAACCTTCTGTGCATCAAAGAACACAATCAACAGAGTGAAAAGGCAACTTACAGAATAGGAGGAAATAATCTGACTTAAAAATTGTCAAAGAATTTGCACAGACATTTCCACAAAGATGTCTTAAAATGACCAATAAGCACATGAAAAGATGCTCAACTCCAATAATCATTAGGGAAAGGCAAATCAAAACCACAATGAGATAACATTTGCTACCCATTAGAATACTTGACATAAAAAAAAAAACAGAAAATAATAGTTTTTTGGAAAATGACACTGTAGGGCAACAGGTAAAGCCACCGCTTGCATCTCATATTGGAGTGCCAGTCCAGGTCCAGGCTACTCTGATACTTAGGTGGGCCCCTGCAACTTATTTGGGAGACCAGGATGGAGTTCCTGGCTTCTGACTTTGGCCTTGCCCAGAATTAGCTATTGGAGACATTTGGCCAAGTGAACCAGTAGACTGAAGATTTCTCTCTCTCTCTCTTTCTCTCTCTCTCTTCCTGTTGCTCTGCCTTTCAAATAAATAAATAAATCTTTAAGAGAGAGAGACAGAGAGAAAGAATTATGATATGACCTAGCAATCCCCTTTCTGGATGAAACTACCCTACAAAGTTAGGAAACAAAGAATTAGGCTGGCGCTGTGGCTCACTTGGCTAATCCTCCGCCTGTGGCGCTGGCACCCCAGGTTCTAGTCCCGGTTGCTCCAGTCCAGCTCTCTGCTGTGACCTGGGAGGGCAGAGGAGGATGGCCCAAGTGCTTGGGTCCCTGTACCCACATGGGAGACTGGGAGGAAGTACCCGGCTCCTGGCTTCGGATTAGCGCAGTGCCAGCTGTAGTGCCATTAGGAGAGTGAAAACAGAAGGAAGACCTTTCTCTCTGTGTCTCTCACTGTCTAACTCCACCTGGAAAAAAAAAAAAAAAATTCAGACCTGGGGCTGCTCCTGGGGTTGGGACCGAAAAAAAAAAAAAAAAAAAAAAAAAAAAGGATTAACAAAACTTTTTAATTTTTTGTTTTGAAGTTTTGTTGAAATCTTCCAAGCTGGCTAAAACTCATCAGAATCAATGGACAACACATAATAATGCTGTGCTGTTGACTGCTGGGTAAACCTATGTTTTGAGCCAAAAACCTCCATCCATTGAATCTTCTAAGATTGCCAGTTTTCATGAACATATGAAGAGACCAAGAACTCCCCTTTTTGGTCAATCAATCAACTGCCATGTCTGATGCCTATTCTATACCCCCTTTTTCCTTCCTAATAAGTATCTGTTGCAAAAGCTGTTCAAGGAGTCCAATTTAAGTATTGATCCTGGCTCCTTACTTAGCTGCCTTGTAATAAACTTTAACCCTGCAACAGACTATGACTTTCATTTTGTATGTGCAAACTCAAAATGGCTCGATGACATTAGTACAGAACCAAAAGAATTTAAGACAGGGTCTCAAAAAAGACCCTTGTACTTGTACCTGTGTTAACAAAAGCATTAATTCTCAGTAGGCAGAGTGAAAGCAACCCACATGTCAGCAGATGGATTGACAAATAAATAAAATGTGGCATACCCTCACAGAGGAGTATCATTTAGTCTCACAAAGGAAAGAAATTCTGATACAGGCTACAACAGAATGAACTTTGATGATATTACACTAAGCTGGATCAGCCAGTCATGGAGAGGCAAATCCTATATGATTCCATTTACACTAGGTATCTATAGTAGTCAAATTTATAGAGACATGAAGTAAAAACTGTTGCCAGGGACTGTGAGGACAGAAGGGTAGGGTATTGAGAGTTGGATATAAAGTTTCAGTTTTAGAAGATTAGAAAGTTCCGTAGATGACAACTGTGATAGTTACAAAACAGTGTGAATGTGCCTAACTGTACACTTAACTTCATAAACATGTTATGAGTATTTTTCCAAATGTTTATCAAATGCCAAATCACCCAGCCATTTCAAAAGGGCACACCTCCAAAGATGACCTGTAATAACGATATTGGACATTTGTTATTTGATTATATGTATAAAGTTGAATTAAGAGGAACTTAGTAACTTATTAATTAGAATTAGCTTTTGAGGTACTGAAAGACTTTACTGTGTAGCAAATTAATGCATGTCGGGGCCTAGAGTTTTCATTAGAGTTCTGACGTTTTCTATGTTTAAGCTTTTAGAGTCTTAAAAATTAATCAGACAGACCGAACAAAACAACACCCTACCCTTGCACCTATATCACCATATGTATCTGATCACCATGGTACTGTTCCAACCCTAGGTAATTAAAGTCAGGTTTTGCTCAGGGAACTCTGCCAGGGCTAGTACCTGAAAAGCAGGTAATGAACACTAACACTTTTGATTGGATTCTCTCAGGAACTATGAGTCAGCCTCCAAGTGTCAGAAGATCTAGTCTCACACTAATAAGAACAAAGCTATTTACTATTAAAGCCCCTTTCATCCAAACATATCAAATACTTGGCAAACATTAATGAAATGGAAAGTAAGGCATATCCTCAGGACACATGAAGGTACTGAGCTTTCAAAATCTCACACAAGAAGCCTCCAGGCCCAACCACCAATTTATAGAGCAACACATTAAACTATAACATGGCAAAATGAAAAGAAAAAAAAAAAAAACAAAACAAAACAAAACACTACACCATGGCAACTTTTTCATAATAACATAAAATATCCTTTTTTAAGGAAGCTTTTATTTAATAAATATAAAAAAAAAAGCTGTATGCTTTTGGATTATAGCAGTTCTTCCCCCCACCACTCGCCCTCCCACTCCCAAACCGTCCCACCTCCTACTTGCTCTCCAAACCCATCATGGCAATTTAAACAGAAAAATCAGACTGCAGGAAACTCTACAAGAAAAATTACCTGGTTTCTTTAGTAAAATAAATTTCAAGGAAAAAAAGAAAAGGAAAAGAACAAATCTATAGAAAAAGACAAAAAAAGTATTAACCAGTTACAATATCTGAACCTTGATTCAAACTATAAAAAAGATTACATTTATGATAAAACTTATAGTGCAAAAACTAATTTGATATTAAGAAATTATGAACATTTCTTGGCATGATAATTTTATCTGTTTTTTAAGTACCTGTTAGAAATACTGTACTAGGGGGTCCCAAGGCCACTCCTGCGTTTGATGTTTTGGTAGGAGGGCTCACAGGACTCAGCATTCAATTGTATTCAGGGCCAAAAACTGTTACTACATAAGGACTCAGCAAAACCAGCAAAGGGAAAAGGAACATGAGGCAAAGTCTAGACAAAACAAGGTACAAGCTTCCAAGTGTCCACTCCCAATGAAGTCACATAGCTGTGGGCTTAACTTTGCCAGTAATAAGTTTTAGCAATGCTGTCTATCTGAGAATTCAGTAGAAATCTGGTATCTAAAGTTTTCACTGGGAGCTGGTAACACAGGCACACTCTGGCATGGACTAGCACTGTGGCGTAGCAGGTTACGCCGCTACGCATGGCACCAGCATCCCATATGGGCACCAGTTTCTGTCCTGGCTGCTCCACTTTCCATCCAGCTTCCTTCTAATGGCTTGGGAAAAGCAGCAGAAGATGGCCCAAGTGTTTGGGCCCCTGACACCCAGGTGGGAGTCCTGGAAGAAGCTCCTGGCTCCTGACTTTGGCCTGGCCCAGTGCTGGCCATTGTGCTCATCTGGGAAGTAAACCAGTGAAACCAGTGGATGGAAGATCTCTTGCTCTCTGTCTCTCCCTTCTCTCTCTCTCTAACTCTAACTTTCAAATAAATAAATCAATCATTTTTTAAAAAGTCTTTTTTAAAAGCCGGTGATGAGCATAAACCATAAGGTTTATACACAAAACTTAGGCACAGAGAGCTACTACCAATCAGTGTAGTGAGAACTCTCCCCAAATCCAAGTGCCCAGATACCACCCAATGACCAACCTTATAAACAGGCCTTTCAAAGGACAGCAGTCAGGCCTGCTATGTAACTCTATTTTGCACAGATATACACTAAAATATTTGCGACAAAATGTCAGTCTGGATTTGCTCCAAAATAATATGACAGGACAAAAGAAGGTGAGTATAGATGACATAAGACTGGCAACAAGTTGATAATTGCTGAAATTAGGGTGGGGGTACACGGGATCCCACCATAGTTCTTTCTACTTAGTATATGCTTTAGATTTTTTCATAATAAAGAATTCTGTATGTCTTCAATCATCAAAGAAAAATCAGAACTAGTGTTTAGACTGTGACTCAACAGGGACTATAAGCTGATGGGGATGAGCATTAGAGTTTACAGAATCCCTGAGTTGATACCAAGGTCTGAGGGAAGAAAGGTTGTTCCAGGCTGTTGTAAGTAAGGCTTTGAGCCTTGACACTCCAATCAGTTAACATGTTCTGGGAAGCAGAGAGAGAAAAGGTGGTCCAAGGTAAATTATATCTCAGAGCCAGAAGTTGAAAGTAATTTAATTAGAGTCACAGATTAACTGACTGGAAAATGATCTTTAAAAATATATAAAGCATTGCAAATCAGACTTATTATACTTTGAATCATTAATTGCTGAGCTATAAAATAATTATGTAGCCACTCTTTCCCTTAGCACATTAACAAAGAAAGGAGAATATTTCTTTCATTTCAAAATGTGTTCTTAAGCACTGGTATATGCTCACACAACATTAGCCTTAGTACAAGCAAACTCCTAACAAGTTCCAAACACTAGAGATACTGAGCATTCTAGTCACTGCTACACAGTCTCCAAAGACATCATTAAATGCTGATTTACTTACATGGAGTATACAGGAGAACTGAAGTCCATGGGAAAAATACAGGCAAAAGTATATCCTTTCCTCTAAAACTACAAGCTATATTTAATAATAATTATTTGAGATACAAATATAATGAAACTGTTCTAGCTTGTATCAGAGAAGGGTAGAAAAAACAACTAAAAGCCCATAGGTGAACTATTAGCATAATCTTCACTACCTGGCCCCTCATTCTAACATCCCTCAATAAAACAGTTCAACCTACAAGAGAAAAGAATGAGGTAGGGAGGGCCAAACCAAATCAGCAGCACAGACTCACACATCTTCCCTTAGGTATGTAAAGAAAACACATATTTATCACTGCATGGTGCCATCCTTAGTCTCCAAACAAAGCATTAATGACTTATCATCAATAAAACATGCCCTATAAGTGGAAATAGCTTTTCAGACTTTCTTATCCAATGTGACCAAAAGCACAAGATGGTATTTCACATGCTGGGGGCCAGGCAAGACTGGAAGCAGATCCAGAAAGCTAGTCCCTCTCAGTTTCTCATCTGTTGTTTTGTGCATATCTGTATTTTCTGCTCTCAGGGTCACATGGCTGGACAAGATGTGCACAGCTCCTGGGCTTCAAATTCACAGGGCCTAACCACAGGAAGTGAGCTTCCTCCTCTGACGAAGTCTCATGAATTGGACACAGAATGGCCAGGTTGCCACACCTGGTCTAGACTTGCAGCTAACATGAGAAAGGATGTCAAGTTATACAAAATGGCTAGGGATTAAAGAAGTTGCATAATAATCTATGGAGACCCTCCCTCCAAAAAGTATCCATTGCAGAAGAAACTATGAAAATACAGGAAAAGAATGAGAGTTTATTTTGCAATCATGAAGGCTGCAGATCCTCCAAAAATTTTGACTGCAATTTTGTACATGGGCAAACATTACATAACAACGACTCAGTAGACTACAAGGGCTTAACTACTGATTGCAGTACTGAGGACCCAATGCTTGAAAAGTTTAAATAATATTAATACATAGTTGGAAGAGAACAAAACTCTGCCCTCAGCCAACAACCCCACAAGGATCTGTGAAACTGGAAGGTTCCTCAGAGTTGTCCCGAGTTGGCACAAGGGGGCTGGGTCTTTACATCCATGCATCAATCACTCATTTGACAAGGGAATTACCTTGAGTAAAACAGCTTTTTTAAACGGACAAAATTCTGAGTAACTTTGCAGCAGTCAGGAAGAGGGAGCTGACAAGTCCTGATAAATGCAGCATAATATCTACAGCAGAATCCAAAATTATTATCCAAAAATATATCTAAAATCATTATATATATATATATCCAAAAATATATCCATAAATTAGCAGTGGTTATCTTTGGAAGATTTTTTTTTATTTGATTTCTTTTCTCCACTAGAGCTTCTGTATTTTCCAAATAAAAATAAAGTATACCCTATATTATGTATTTTAGAAAAATATATACCCAATACATTTATAATGGGAAATTAAATTTGTCTGAAAGGAGTAACTACTAATACATAGAAAATTTAGTTGTAGAAAATTATGTATAGCTAAGGTTTGGTTATTTTAAAATTTTAAACAAATTAAAATTTATCCCTAAGAAACGTTATTATAAAAAATAACTTCTTTATAAACAGGTCATAAAAAGAATTCAAGTGAAAATTAATTTTTACTTTGTATAACAGATATGCACAAAAGAGCAGAGATATGAAACTGAGGGACTGATTAGGTTTCTAAGCTAACAAAGGAGTATAGAAAGTAACACAAATGTTAAGTATAGAGGGTAATGCATATATTTAAATAGCTAACATCCAACAAAAATATGAAATTTCAAAAATATTAGGACAAATTAGTCCATTTTAAAAATAGAAAGCCACAGCCAGCACCGCAGCTCACTAGGCTATTCCTCCACCTGCGGTGCCGGTACCCCAGGTTCTAGTCCCAGTTGGGGCGCCGGATTCTGTCCCAGTTGCTCCTCTTCCAGTCCAGCTCTCTGCTGTGGCCTGGGAGTGCAGTGGAGGATGGCTCAGGTCCTTGGGCCCTGCACTCGCATGGGAGACCAGGAGGAAACACCTGGCTCCTGGCTTCGGATTGGTGCAGCGCACCAGCCGTAGTGGCCATTTGGGGAGTGAACCAATGGAAAGAAGACCTTTCTCTCTGTCTCTCTCTCACTGTCTAACTCTGCCTGTCCAAAAAAAAAAAAAAAAAAAAAAAGAAAAAAAGAAAAGAAGAAAGCCATGTAGGAGTTTACCTATAGACATGCACACAGACAAGGTTACACATTTGCACAATGATTGGCAGCATACCTAAAGTAAATTTTTTTTTTTTTTTTTGGACAGGCAAAATTAGACAGTGAAAGAGAGAGAGACAAAGAGAAAGGTCTTCCTTTCTTCTCTTGGTTCACCCCCCCCAAAGTGGCTGCTATGGCCGGTGCACTGAGCTGATCCGAAGGCAGGAGCCAGGTGCTTCCTCCTGGTCTCCCATGCAGGTGCAGGGCCCAAAGACCTGGGCCATACTCCACTGCACTCCTGGACCACAGCAGAGACCTGGACTGGAAGAGGAGCAACCGGGACAGAATTCAGTGCCCCAACCGGGACTAGAATCCAGTGTGCCGGCACCGCAGGTGGAGAATTAGCCTATTGAGCTGCGGCGCTGGCGCCAGGACAATTTATTGAAAAGACTATCCTTTCTCCAATGTCTAATCTTGGTACCTTTGTCATAAAGCAGATGGCTATATATTTGAGGATTAATTTCTGGGCTCTTTATTCTGTTCCATATGAGATACTAATAATAGGGGAAGCTGTGTGTGGCTTATTGCTTGTGATAAATATTTATTACTAATATAAAATATTAAAAATAGGGAAGCTGGATGTGGGGTATAGGTATATGAGAATTCTTTGTTCTACTTCACAATTTATTTTATAAATTTAAAGCTCTTTCGAAATAAAAGATTTACTTCAAAAAAAGACCCAAGCGAATAAACAGACAACAGATAAGGATCCACAGGTGACCCAGATACTGGAAAGATCAAATACAGAATTCTAAATAACTATGATTAATATATTTGAAAATATGCAACTATTTCAATAATCTTGTCAGATAATTTGAATATTTTTTAAAGCAAGGAGAGGGACGGGAACACAGTGGTTAGGTCATTAGTTAGGAAGCCTGCAACACTGGCATCCCATCAGAGTGCCGATTCGAGTCCTGAAGGTTCCACTTCTAATCTAGCTCCCTATTAGTGTGCCTGGGAAAACAGCAGAAGATGGCCCAATCACTTAGGCCCCTGCCACTCACTTGGGAGACCCAGATGGAGTTACAAGCTCTTGGCTCTGGCCTAGTCCAGCCCCAGCTGTTGCAGACATTTGGGGAGTGAACCAGCAGATGGAAGATCTTTCTCTGTGTCTTCCTCTCTGTCACTCTCCCTTTCAAATAAATAAATCATCTTTAAAAAAGAAAGATATAAAAGAGATAGTGCCTTCTAAGTCTCAGCAAATAATAAAATTTGTGGAAAATGTCATGATGTTCATCTACTGATACGGTCAAATTTTCTAACTACTTTTTTTGTAAAAACTCCCTCTGTGAGTTTTCAACTGTGTTTCCTGCCTTATCTAACTGTAGTTTAAAATTTCTCACCAAATGCAAAAATGTAACAACATCTTAATATCATTATACAATCTAAAAGGCAAGAGGACTGGAATAAGCAGTCAGTGTGGCTTAACCACAAACTTCACATCAGGGTTAGGAGACGAAGGGAAAGTGAACCCTCAAGTTTCTTCAATGAATTTTTCTAGGTCTTTAAAGGTTGCTACTGGTGCTTTTTCTCCCTTGTCTATTTAATATCATATTTTCTTCTCCCGTCACTGAGATTCAAGCACACGTAGCTACAATAAACTCAGGATATCCTAGGAACAATCCTGGCAGGAAGACTGGCATGGTCTTTAAACACTCATCCTTTAATTGAAGTCTTCCACCCACTCACTCTTACTCATACCCAGCATTTCCCATATTATTGAACCTTTAGTCTTTGTCTGACATGTTCAAGTTTCTAAGCCTGAGGAAAGCAGGGCTTTAAAAAGCCCTAAGTACAGGACTCAGGAAGTAGGCAGAGAACCCAGAAATTATGACTAGGACTGGGCTATTAGATGTTAGTACTTGTGTTTTGCAAGGTCCAAAGAATCATTAGAATTAATCTTTCACCTTCCACATTATATCATATTCCTGTGTTATCTATACTTGTTATAGGCACACATAACAATGTATGAATTGAACAAATCCTATTTTATACTTTATTCACATTAAAGCTGAATGCTTTCAGCTACAAGAAACAGAAAAGTCTGACTTCAAAGACTAAACTATTAAGCATTTAATTGTGTACTTAAGAAGTCCAGAGAAGGTTATCTCAGGGTCACTAATGTCATTAAGAACCCAGATTCTTTTCTTAGCTTAAAAACCTTTCTAGGCCGGCGCCGCAGCTCACTAGGCTAATCCTCCGCCTAGCGGCGCCGGCACACCGGGTTCTAGTCCCGGTCAGGGCGCCGGATTCTGTCCCGGTTGCCCCTCTTCCAGGCCAGCCCTCTGCTGTGGCCAGGGAGTGCAGTGGAGGATGGCCCAGGTGCTTGGGCCCTGCACCCCATGGGAGACCAGGAAAAGCACCTGGCTCCTGGCTCCTGCCACCGGATCAGCGCGGTGCGCCGGCCGCAGCGCGCTGGCCGCGGCGGCCATTGGAGGGTGAACCAACGGCAAAGGAAGACCTTTCTCTCTGTCTCTCTCTCTCTCACTGTCCACTCTGCCTGTCCAAAAAAAAAAAAAAAAAAACCTTTCTAGCTTTTCATACTCAGGCCTGTTGCTTAATGATGGCAAATCAGCTGCTACAACTCCATGCATCATCTACCACATTTAGGGTTGGAAGAAAAAAGGGGGCATGCATTCAAACTGTTCCCATCTTTCTGTTGCTTTTATCAGAGAATAAAACTTTTTTTTCCTGGTAAAGGCCCTCCAGAGGATTTCCAGTTACATCCTATTAGCCAGAACTGAACCATCCACCTATGCTTCGCTACAAGTGAAGTTAGAAAAAGGCATTTTTTGGCTTTCAAATCTTCATAGTGGCCAGGTAAAAGGCTATAGGACTGGCTTTGGGAATTCCACCAACATAATATGACACATCTATATTATGTACAAAATGTTAGTAGTGATGCTACTTAATTATAACTAGGTAAAGAAGCTTTAACAGTCCTGAGTTAGTACAGCTTCCCTTTCAAGGCAAAAATTTTTTTAAAAGGTTGAAAATGTTGATGATGGGATTAGAATGAAAGATACAGCCATGTCAGATGGTGCTGAGCTGCTGAGCTGCAGATAGATAACTGACAGTATCTCCATTCAAATCCTGGCTAGAATGAAGGGAAAACTATTAATGTACAGAACTGATACCCTGAAATCTTCCAAAAGCTTTAAGGATATGATAAGTGGAGGGTTAGAGCTACAGTTTTTTAAAAATAAACCAATTTTTAAAAATAATTTAAAACAGACAAGCCAATCCTAAATGTTAATATGAATGGACTCCATGATGTTGGACCAAGTACTGGGCTTTATAAACATACACACACGTATACATTTCCCCACCTCAGCTTCCCTATCAGGTAGGTACATTCACTAATTTGCCTATGGTTACCCAGGGAAAAGCTCAATCTTAATGATAGAGATCATGCTTTTAATCCTGTTCATTACTTTTTATTATTTCAATAATTCTTGGTATTTTCTATTTATTTCATATATTTTTTTTTTTAATTATTTTTTGACAAGCAAAGTGGACAGTGAGAGAGAAACAGAGAGAAAGGTCTTCCTTTGCCGTTGGTTCACCCTCCAATGGCCGCCATGGCTGGCGCGCTGCGGCCAGCGCACTGTGCTGATCCGATGGCAGGAGCCAGGTACTTATCCTGGTCTCCCATGCGGGTGCAGGGCCCAAGCACTTGGGCCATCCTCCACTGCACTCCCTGGCCACAGCAGAGAGCTGGCCTGGAAGAGGGGCAACTGGGACAGAATCCGGCGCCCCGGCCGGGACTAGAAACCCGTGTGCTGGCGCCGCAAGGTGGAAGATTAGCCTAGTGAGCCGTGGCGCTGGCCCTCATTTCATATATTTATAATTTAGGCATTCAGATGCAGAAACCTACTTTTTTATAAACTGAAAATACTCTGGGTGGGCATTTGGCCTAGTGGTTAAGATGCCTGCATCCCACCATGCAGTGCCTGGGTTCAATTCCTGGTTCCAGCTTCTGATTTTAGCTTCCTACCAATACAGACCTTGGGAGACAGCAGCTGATGGCTCAAGTAGTTGGACTCCTGCCACCCATATAAGAGAACAGGTCTTCAAAGAAGGAGGTACCTTTCTCTGAAGGGAGGAGAGAACCTCCACTTTGACTATGACCTTGTCTAAACAAGATAAGAGTCGGAGAACTCAAGGGGCTTCCATAGCCTTGGAAACTCATGACTGGAGCATAGGGAGATTACTGATGCCATAAACAGGAGTGTCAATTTGTTAAGTCAACAACAGGAGTCACTGTGCACTTACTCCTCATGTAGGATCTCTGTCCTTAATGTGCTGTACATTGAGGCTTAATGCTATAACGAGTACTCAAACAGTATTTTTCACTTTGTGTTTCTATGGGGGTGCAAACTGTTGAAATCTTTACTTAATGTATACTAAACTGATCTTCTGTAAAAAAAAAAAAAAAAGAAAAAAAGAAATTATCAATTCCCAACTTGACTCTCACTGGGATTAAACATGACAATAGGTCTGATCTGATTTCATCATCATTTAAAAAATCATCTATTATTTTTCACTTTATGTTTCTGTGTGGGAGCAAACTGTTGAAATCTTTACTTAATGTATGCTAAACTGATCTTCTGTATATAAAGAGAATCAAAAATGAATCCTCATGTGAATGGAAGGGGAGAGGGAGTGGGAAAGGGGAGGGTTGCGGGTGGGAGGGATGTTATGGGGGGAAGCCATTGTAATCCATAAGCCGTACTTTGGAAATTTATATTCATTAAATAAAAGTTAAAAAAAAAAAGAGAGAGAGAGATCTGGCTTCAGGTCTCTGTTTCTGACTTTGGCCTGGCTTAGCCCTAACCACATGGGCATTCAGGGAATGAATCAGTGGATGAGAGTGCTCTCTCTCTGTCTCACTCTCTCTCTCTCTCTCAAACACACACTGAAAATAGTCTTCCTCTACTTTTTTTTCAGAGTACATCTCATTCACACAAATCCCAAAGTGGCAAAGCTATTGCAAGCACATCTGTCAAAAACCTAGAGTCAAAAAATCCAGATAGATATTTTTGGTAAGCTTTAGAAAAACTCAGAGGGGCCAGCGTTATGGCTTAGCAGGTAAAGTCACCGTCTGCAGTGCTGGCATCCCATATGGGCGCTGGTTTGAGTCCAGGCTGCTCCACTTCCAATCCAGCTCTCTGCTATGGCCTGGGAAAGCCATAGAAGATGGCCCAAGTCCTTTGGCCCCTGCACCCATGTGGGAGACCTGGAAGAAGCTCTGGCTCCTGGCTTTGGATTGGTGCAGCTCCTGCTGATGCGGCTAATTGAGGAGTGAACCAACAGATGGAAGACTTCTCTCTCTCTCTCTCTCTGACTCTCCTTCTCTCTCTGTGTAACTCTAATTTTCATATAAATAAATAAATCTTTAAAAAATTAAGAAAAAATTACAATCAATCTAGCAAAAGTAAACTATAAAAAAGACACCACAACATGAAGATAATGTATAAACAATAAAAATAGAAATGTAGTGATACAGCTGTATAAGTACTATGTGTTCCAATTCTTCCTGATTTCCTGTTCCATCTATTTTTAGTTTGCTACCTCTATAGCACACTGGCTACACTTGTAGATGAGCCATCAGTTCCCTGAGTTACTGGGCATGTTCTCTCCTACTTCTCACCTAGGGGATATTAATCCTGTTTTTCCCACACATAGTTCGTAACACAGATTTGGGTAATTGTTCCCAAGACCCCAATCTCAAATTCCTCAACTTTTTATTTTTTGTTTCTTTTTAAACTTTCATTTTCTTTACATCGTTATTATTATGCTCTCAGAAAACTTAGCTCCTGAGCATACATAATAACCTGAGCATATTTTCAATGAGTCATACCTTTTTAAAAAATTATTTATTTATTTGAAAGTCAGAATTACACAGAGAGAAGACACACACACACACACACACACACAGATACAGAGAGAGAATCTTGCTTCTGCTGGTTTACTTCCTAGATGGCTGCAATAGCTGGGCCTGGACCAGACTGAAGCCAGGAGCCAGGAGTTTCTTCCAGGTCTTCCACCTGGGTGGCAGGGGCCCAAACACTTGGGTGATCTTCTGCTGCTTTCTCAGGCCATCAGCAGGGAGCTGGATGAGAAGCGGAGAAGCCAGGACACAAACCAGTACCCTCATGAAATGCTGACATCATAGACAATAGCTTAATCTGCTATGCCGCAACACTGGTCCTGATTTATACCTTTTTATCTACTAAAAAACTGCAAACTATATGTTTTAGATAAATTTGTCCCTAGTCTCTTTTCATCTATCTTTAAAATTAGATGTGAATTAAACTCCTTTCCAGTTTTCTCAATGGCAGGGTCCTCATGTTGAGTTGGAAAACCAAGATGATCACATACAGGAAAAGGCTCTTATTACTTATGTCTCTACCTTGCATTCCCTAACTCTCAATATCTGTGTCCAACAATGCATCTTTCTTTAACTATTTCGAAGAAAAAAACCAAATGAACTGCATGACAGCAAGGTCAGCTGACAGGCAGCGTGATTAACTGAAGAAAATAGTGATGGAAACACAGACAGCCTCCTCCTCCCTTCAATAGTCCATCGGACAACCCCAGATGGCGTTTGCCACCCTATTTGTATACACAAATGTTTGCTTGCTGGGTCAACGACATGCAAACCAAAATATGACAGCTGTAAATAAAACAACAAAACTGAGGCCATTTTTAGATTTTGACAAGCCAAAGTTCATGCTCTTCTCTTTTGAAAATTGTCACCAAAGGCAAAGAGTGAGCAGCCTCAATAGGAAATAAGAGAAAGTCACTACCTGACCTGAATGATTCATGTTGAAATCAGAACCATCTAGGACAGTAAGGCAGATCAATAGCTTAAAACGGTCTCAAGTGAACAATCTGTGCCATTCTTCTCTAGCTTCTTGGAAAAAAGCGGGGGGAGCTCTAAGGTCTTTTAATAAGATTGCTATTGCATTAATTATTTGAAGCAGTGTTTGTTTTGCTGGAATTAATTAACATGAGCCTTCTGCCTTAAGCTCCAGCTGCATCTGATGTCACTGCTCAGGCAGTGAAGAATGAAAATCAAAGGACAACTGTCCATTGAAGGAGTTAAGCTGCCTAAAGTAAAAAGCAGCCACAGAGGCAGTCCTAGGGCTCAGGCTGAGACTTCATTTGTCTACTTATAGACCACCTTCTCGACAAACTCAGTCTATCCAGTTTCATTATAAAACCTTAAATGCTGCCAAGCTGAAGCCATTTTCTTTCTTTTCATTTTTTTAAAGGATTTATTTATTTATTTGAAAGTCAAAGTTACACAGAGAGGAAGAGACACATAGAGAGAGATCTTGCATCTGCTGGTTCGCTCCCCAAATGGCCACAGTGGCTTGGACTGGGTCAAAGCCAGGAGCTTCTTCCAGATCCTCCACGTGCCTTCTTCTTGATCTCTCCAAGTGCTTGGGCCATCTTCTGCTGCTTTCCCAGGTGTTATTAGCAGGGAGCTGGAATGGAAATGGAGTAACCAGGTCTCGAACCAGCACCCATATGGGATGCCTTCTTTGCAGGCGACGGCTTTACCTGCTACAGCGCAATGATGGCTCCAGCTGAAGCCATAGTCAAGCTGGATTCATGTATAATGAACTACTTATCCAGCTTTTTCATTCAAAGATAGATATATAGATAGACAGATAGATAATTTATCTGAAACGTATAGTTACATAGAGAGAGAGAGACAGAGACAGATCTTCCATCCCTGGTTCACTCCCCAAATGGCCAAATGGCCAGGGCTGGGCTGATCTAAAGCCAGGAGCCAGGAGCTTCTTCCAGGTCTCCCACATGGGTGCAGGGGCCCAAGGACTTAAGCCATCTTCCACTGCTCTCCCAGGTACATCAGCAGGGAGCTGGATCAGAAGAGGAGCAGCTGAGAGTCAAATCAGCACCCACATGGGATGCCAGTGCTGCGGGCGGTACCTTTTCTGATATGACAAAGTGCCGGCCCCCCATTTGTATATATTTTTAAATAATTAATTTGGCCTCAATTGAGGCAATTCAGAATTATTAAATTTCTCATTAGTCTATGATGGTTACCATAGAAAACCCTTAAAAATAACCGAAGATAAGCAACTCAAATCAAAATATAGGCTACATTCTTAACTGTAAAATAATTTTGTTCTTAAGGTTAAACAATTATGTTAAGGATCTAATTCTAATATTCAGGATGACACAAATAACAACTGAGTCTTACAGATTTGTTAAAAAGGTACTGTCTTTCTGTTTAATGTGCCCATTACTCAGATTTTCCTGAACTCAGATGAGACATCCCAATCCTCAGTCTAACCAAGGAAGCTGCACTCCACACATTTTGTCCAGATTCTTCTTCAATATATTCTAGGGGCAGCCCCAGGTCCAAAAGACAAACTGGACAGGCAGCAACTTGCACCTGTCCCAAACGTCCTATTTCAATTTTCCAGAGGCTAAGGCACTGCTTTCCACACAGACACAGAAAACTCTTGAGCTCCACGAGATGCCAACTCTGTCCAAAGAGAAGTGGACATCTCATGAAGAACCAGGTCCTGAAAACCTCTGGCAGTTTCCCAGACACATCTCAGTTGTAAACTCATTACAAGAAACATTTAATTATGGGCTCTGCAAACCAAGGAAGCCGATCTGACATGCATTAACAACAAGACTCCTCTTCAGAGCTCTCAAGATCTGTCTTGTGTCTCCGAGACTGTCTCTCACATTTCTTCTCTTAAATGTGATTCTCTTCAATCTCCTACATTATTTCTCCTCCTTTTAGCCTAAGTCAATCTTTCCATTTCTAAAGCCAACAGCTTCTCAACAACCAGGCTTTTCTGCCATTACATATGGATGCAGAAGTTTGATGAATCCAGAATGGCTTTTTTTTAAAAAAAAAAAAAAAAAAAAGAAGAAGAAGAAGAATATGGGCTGACACAGTGGCATAGCAAATAAGCTGCTACATGCAGTGCTAGCAATCCATATGGGTGCCGGTTCAAGTCCCGGCTGCTCTATTTCTGATCCAGCTCCCTGCTAATGTGCCTGGGAAAGCAGTGGAAGATGGGCCAAATCTTTGGGCCCCTGCCTGGAAGAAGCTCCTGGCTCCTGGCTTTAGCTTTGGCAGTTGAGGCCATCTGGGGAGTGAACAAAAGGATGAAAGACCTCTCTCTCTGCCTCTGCCTCTCTTTAACTCTGCCTTTCAAATACATAAATAAATCTTTTTTGTTAATTATTTCATTTATTTATGTACTTGAAAGGCAGAGTTAGAAAGAGATCTTGCCGCCGGCACCACGGCTCAATAGGCTAATGCTCCGCATGCGGTGCCAGCACACCGGGTTCTAGTCCCGGTCGGGGCGCTGGATTCTGTCCCCGTTGCCCCTCTTCTAGTCCAGCTCTTTGCTGTGGTCCGGGAGTGCAGTGGAGGATGGCCCAAGTGCTTGGGCCCTGCACCCACATGGGAGACCAGGAGAAGCACCTGGTTCCTGGCTTTGGTTCAGCGTGGTGCACCGGCCACAGAGGCCATTGGGGAGTGAACCAACGGTAGTCTCTCTCTCTCACTGTCCACTCTGCCTGTCCAAAAAAATAAATTAAAAAAAAGAAAGAAAAAAAAAAAGAAAGAGATCTTGCATCCACTGGTTCACTCCCCAAATAGCCAAAACATGCTGGGCCAGGCCAAAGCCAGGAGCTTGGAATTCCATCCAGGTCTCCCCACAAACACTTGGGGCATATTTAGCTGCTTTTCCCACACCATTAGTAGGGAGCTGAATAGGAAGTAAAGCAGCAAGGACATGAACCAATGCCCATATGGGACGCTGGCTTTGCAGGCAATGGTTTAACCCTCTTGGACACAACAATGACCCCCTGAGTGGTTTTTACTAGTCAAGAATAGCCTCTTATGAGTGGGCAGATACAGTAATGTGGAGACTTATAGTACAATTCATCCTGCCACATGGCTTCCAAAATATTGGAAGAAGAAATGATCCTTTATTCTCTCCAATTAAAGCCAATCTACAGCTTGATTTGCCTGGTTCATCAATTAATAATCTTGATCGACCCATCTCTGTAGTCTAAAGAATTCCCTTCTAGTAAGCTGCTGTGGCAGACACACCTTGATATCCCAAATATACAGATATATTTAAGGATTTATTGCTGAGTACTTTGAAATTCCTATGTGGTTCTTTTTTTTTTTTAAGTGTTGTAAGCTTTTTTAAAGATTTTTTTACTTATTTGAAAAGCAGAGTTAGAGAGAGAGGAGGAGGAGAGGGAGAGAGAGGAAAAGAGAAGAAGAGGGAGGGGGGAGGGAGGGAGGGAGACAGAGCAAACAAACTATCTTCCATCCATTGGTTCACTCCCCAAATGGCCACAATGGCCAAGGCTGGGACAGGCATAAGCCAGGAGCCTGGAGCTTCTTCCAGGGGCCTAAGCATTTGGGTCATCTTCTGCCACTTACAAGACCCATTAGCGGGGAGCTGGATGGGAAGTGTAGCAGCTAGACCTTGAACTGGCACCCACATGGGATGCTGGCATCACAGGATTAACCTGCTACACCACCATGCCAGACCTAGTGCTCTAAGCTTTAACTATATTAATCTTAACATCATTATCACAATCACCAAGATTTTGTGACAATACTGTTACTGCAGAAAAATGGGATGTTTTACAACTACAAATTCATTAACAACTACAACTAATTCCCTCTTAAAGGAATACAAAAAAGCTTTCAGTTCTCTTTACTTTCAATATAAACTGTTAAGAAATTAAAAGTATTGGTCATAAAAGAATGGCAGAGTAACATGACAAATCCATAGAATATAATAGTTTGAAGCCATTAAAAACATACTTTAGGGGCCGGCGCCGTGGCTCACTTGGTTAATCTTTTGCCTGTGGCACCGGCACCCAATATGGGCACCAGGTTCTAGTCCTGGTTGCTCCTCTTAGAGTCCAGCTCTCTGCTGTGGCCTGGGAAAGCAGTGGAAGATGGTCTAAGTGCTTGGGCCCCTGTACCAGCGTGGGAGAACCAGAGGAAGCTCCAGGCTCCTGGCTTTGGATCAGCTCAGCTCTGGCTGTTGCGGCCATGTGGGGAGTGAACCAGCAGATGGAAGAACTTTCTCTCAGTGTCTCTCCTTCTGTCTGTCTGTAACTCTACCTCTCGAATAAAAAAATTTTTAAATAATAATAAAAAGTTAAGATTTTCTGCAAACAGTGAGAGTACACACAATTTTTTTGTATTTCTAAACTTCCTGAGAAGCTGCACTGGACTCTTACTATTTTAATAGCATATTTAAAGGAAAATAGCTCCCCAAGTAATTTTGCAAGTCATTTCCTATACTATTTCACATCTATTATTAGTAAAGGCAGTGGAACATTTTTGCCATAGCAGACTCTCAATTACATATTCCTAAGAGAGACAGTTTTTCCAGTTGTCTTTAATAATACAAAAGGATTGAGTGGGTCACTCCCAAGCACCAGGTTTTTGACATTTTCTGTTAAAAGTGAGACTTTAAGGCTATCCGGTCAGGGGCTGGGGTAGGGCAGGGGGAGCATGTCAGGGGAACAACCAGAAATGTGGCTGACAATATGTCTGTGGTAATATGATCTCACAATCCTAAAAAGACTCACTACCACCACTAAATACACAGCCCAGTTCAACTAACTTTTACTGAGTACTTCCTAGGGAGGGGATCTTGGTCAAGAGGGAAGTGTGGTAAACACAGTAAGAAAACTGGAACATGCCCTCAAGACACAGGCCTGTGCAGTGTCTTAGAGTGGGAGTCCACAGACTACATTAGATCCTTTATGAAACCGGTTAAAAATGTAGATTCTGGGGGTGGGCTTTTGGCATAGCTATTAAGTTGCTACTAGGGATGCTAAAATCCAATATCAGAGTGTCTGGGTTCTATTCCCAGCTCTGATCCTGATTCTAGCTACCTGCTAATGCACACTGGAAGGTGATGAGTCTGGGCTTGTCACCTATGTGGGAGACCGAGACTGAGTTCCCAGCTCCTGGTTTGGTCTAACCCAGCCCTGGCTGTTGCAAGTATTTGGGGAGTGAACCAGGGAATGAGAGATCTCTTCCAATCTGTCTCTCTGCCTCCTTTAAAAAAAAAGAAAAAAGAAACCTTTTATGTAAGATCTCTGCCTTTTAAACAAATGAAAGAGACAGATTCTGTAGGCAAGATGCAGAAATTTACATTTTCAAAGCCTTGTAGGGAGGCCAATATTATCCCATAGCAAGTGAAGCCACCTCCTGCAACACCAGCATCCCATATGGGTGCCAGTTTGATTCCTGGCTGCCCTACTTCTGATCCAGCTTCCTCCTAATGTGCCTGGGAAAGCGGTAGAATATGGCCTAAGTCTTTGGGGCCCTCCTTGTGGGAGACCAGGAAGAAGCTCCTGGCTTTTGACTTTTGCTACAGCCATTTGGGGAGCAAACCAGCAGATATACAAGATTTCTCTTCATATCCTGGCTGCTTCACTTCTGATCCATCTCTTTGCTATGGCCTGGAAAAGCAGTGGAAGATGGCCCAAGTCCTTGGGCCCCTGCACCTGCATGAGAGACCCAGAAGATGTTCCTGGCTCCTGGTTTTGGATCGGACCGGCTCCGGCTGTTGCAGCCATCTGGAGAGTAATCTAGCAGATGGAAGACTCTCTCTCTCTTTCTGCCTCTGCCTCTCTCTAACTCTGCCTTTCAAATAAAATAAATAAATTTTAAAATAAAAAAGATTTCTCTCTGTCTCTCTCTAACTCTGCCTTTCAAATTAAAATAATTTTTTTTTAAAAAAAGCATGCTAGGGACCGGCTCAATAGGCTAATCCTCTGCCTGTGGCACCGGCACACCGGGTTCTAGTCCCGGTTGCTCCTCTTCCAGTCCAACTCTCTGCTGTGGCCCAGGAGGGCAGTGGAGGATGGCCCAAGTCCTTGGGCCCCTGCACCCATTTGGAAGACCTGGAAGAAGCTCCTGGCTTCAGATCGGTGCAGCTCCGGCCATTGCAGCCATTTAGGGAGTGAACCAGCGGATAGAAGACTTCTCTCTGTGTTTCTACCTCTCTGTAACTCTTTCAAATAAATAAAAATAAATCTTTTTTAAAAAAAAAACTGACCAGGAGAATCAAGGGTTCTCTTCCCTGGGACTGCTGTGCTTGCAGGATAGGAAGGTCATGAAGTTACTCATGAATAAATACCATTATTTTAGTGCTGAAGTATTAAAAACAAGAAAGATGAAGAAAATTTTCCAATGATACTTTAATGTCATTTCATCCATTCACTCATTTCATCTTTGACTTGGTACTTATCAGATACCTAATACTGGCCTAAATGGTGAGTCAAAAAAAAAAAAAAAAAACACTGAATTCCATACTTTTTATTGATGAATTGTACTCTTTGTGAATTATACCTCAATAAAAATATTACTAAAACAAAACAAACATCTTCACTCATCCTTAAGGGGCTCAGAGAAGTACTGGGAAAACAAACAACTGCAATGTAGCATCTGAGTGTTAGGAGAGAGGTTAACAGGGAGCATAAGGTTTTAACCATTACCTATGCTGTCAGCATCTAAGGCTGCACACAACCCTCACCCAGGCTGTGGCTGCCACTGTGATCCAAGTCCACAGGAAAGACTGCCGCACACAGCAATGACCTGAAGGCGTCACACACCCCAACATACTTTCTGAGCACTACAAAGATTTCATTCTAGAGTGCTGCCTTCAGCACTGGGTGTATTTCACTCCATTCTAATTGTTTTAAAGCAAGTAGTGAAAGACTCCAGGGTTCTCAACTTTCCCTTGAGAGCAAATGTATCCCTAGGCTACTCTGGACAATTTTTAGTTTGTTCTGATCAGGACGATATGTTGCCCACAATAAAATGATGAATTGTAAGGTAATTTTCATTATGTTTTTTTAAGATGTATTTATTTATTTATTTGAAAGGCAGAGTGACAGCAAGGAAGAGAAAGAGAGAGAGAATATCTTCCATCAACTGGCTCACTCTCCAGATAGCCACAATAGCCAGGGCTAAGCCAGGAGCCTGGATCTCTATCCAGGTCTCCCTTATGGGCGGCAGAGGCCCAGCTACTTGGGCCATCCTCCACTGTCTTCCCAGGTGCATCAGCAGGAAGCTGCACTGGAAGTGGAACAGCTGAGACTTGAACTGGAATTCCAACATGGGATGCAGTATTGCAACACCAGCCCATGTTGGGTAATTTTTAAGTTAAAATTCGATCATCTGTACTATAAGGCAAGAATTGCATAGTTTTTCGCTCTTAAATATTCTTTCCAACTGAATCATTCTCTCTGGCCTAGTTTCTTTCAAGATCAAGGAGAAACACTGAACAAGAGCAATAACAATGTTCTATCAAAAAGAAAAAGGAAAAGGAAAAGGAAAAGGAAAGAAAGGGAGGGAGGGAGGGAGGGGAAAAACAAAGAAGAGCAACAGCAATGAAAATGGCAAGAAAAAGAAAACAGTTTGGACTTCCAAAAGTTTAAATTTGACTGTAAGAGGATTTCTCAAAACAGAATAAAGACACTGAATGGCAGAAAGTAGCTCCTAAAAGTAGGACATCCGGTCAACCTGGTCCTGAGGCAATGTACATAAAAAGTGCTATTTTTAAAATGAAATGAATGTGAATGCCCCACACTGCATAAACAAATATGCCAATTCTTGCCAGGGAGAGGTGTATTTTAAAATTGACTAAAATGGACCAATACAAGCAAAGTTTTATGTACAAAGGAAGCTCACCATAATAATTACTTCTAGGAGTGAAAAATGCTGAACAGCACAACTGGGTGAAGGAATATTATGCAGCCATTAAAAATATTTTCAATGAATATCGTAATGATTAAAAAATCCTCACAATTTGATCATTATACATTTAATTATTATTACAATATGCCCTATAAATTTATAAATTATATATCAATTAAAAATGTTTTTAAGATTACCTAAAAGCATACAAATTTTTTAAAATTTCAAAACACACATTAAGTTTTTAAGTATTATTGAAAATAATTTAAAAGATCACTATCATTATAAATAATAGATAAAAGACTTAAAGAAATCAATAGTAGACTAATTCCATTGTGTGTGGGGTGTGTGTGTGTGTGTGTGTGCACATGTTGGGCTTATAACAAAGAACAATAAGGGGCCAGCACTGTGGTGTAGCAGGTAAAGCCACCGCCTGCAGTGCTGGCATCCCATATGGGCTCCAGTTTGATTCCCGGCTGCTCCACTTCTGATCCAGCTCTCTGCTATGGCCTGGGAAAGCAGTGGAAGATGGCCCAAGTCCTTGGGCCCCTGCAACCATGTGAGAGACCTGGAGGAGGTTCCTGGCTTTGGAGGTGCAGTAATGAACAAGGGATGACTCAGACAGTCAGAAAGAGAGAGTCAGAAATTGTGTATCACAGGAAGAAGAGAATAAAGTATGGAAGTGAGAATCTGAAGAAAATACTTGGAAACAGAATGGTGAAGAAATATGGCAGAAAGATCAGCAGCAAAGGTGACATAGAAGTCATGACCCCCTAATTAATTAAGATTGAATAAAAGGGACTCTTCATATCCTCTATTTCTGATGTGCTACTCATACAATATTTGCCTGTATTATTCTTCATGGCTGGTTTTTTTTTTTTTTTTTTTTTTTTTTTTTTTTTAATTCACAATGACTCTCTGGGAGAAAGATACATAACATCCTTGTGGCCATGCAAAATTCTCCCATCTGCACCAAGGTCAGAGGAGGAGGAGTCGAACAGCATCACTGTCATCTCTGTGACAGTGGGCATCATCAACTGTAGGCGGCTGTTCCACTGCATCTACCCAGCGTGATTCCTTCTGATGGGAACAGCTCTGAGCCATCTTACAAGGACTCATAGTGTCCTTCCCCCTCTGCCTATAGGGCACACAGAAAGGAGAGGGCACATGACTCCTAACAAGGGCAACCAGAATTCCCCTGTCAGCCTCTCTTCTTCCAGGCCCAGAGCTGTAAGAAAAGATCATGTGGTCTGTGATATTGACCACCTTTTCACTCCAAAAAGGGCAGTCCTAAGGATGAAACTAATGTCAGACAGCACAGGAGAGTCAGTGACAGAGCACCCCCAAAACACCACATCTGAGCCTTGAATCCAGCCACGCCTAGCCTTTGGGGTCTTAGAAACAGAGAAAACCCTTTCTGGCTTTGAGTTTGGTTTCTGCTACTTCCAATTAAAACTTCCTTGGCTGGTAAAGTGGTTGGTTGGTTGGTTGGTTTTTTTTTTGTTTTTTTGTTTTTGGTAAACACTTTAACACTGTCAAAGAGAGCTGAAGTTGGTGTGTCAGAACTATCATGCATGGCTAACCAGGACCTCTCTATTTGCATACCACATCTCAGTTGATACCGTAACTTGAAGTAATAAGTTTCAAATATGTAAAACTTAATGTTTAATGTAGAAATTAATTTTAAATGGCATACATTTATTTAAGATCTAACAAGGAGGGGCTGGCACTGTGGCAAAGAAGGTTAAGCCTCTGCCTGGAGTGCCAGCATCCTGTATGGGGCACTGGTTCAAGTCCCGGCTGCTCCAATTCCCATCCAGCTCCCTGCTAATGTGCCTGGGAAAAACAGCAAAAGATGGCTCAAGTACTTGGAGCCCTGCACCGACGTGGGAGACCCAGAAGAAGCTCCTGGTTCCTGGCTTTGGCCTGGCCCAGCCTCAGCTGTTGGGGCCATTTGGGAATGAACCAGTGGATAGAAGATATCTCTCCCTTCCCCACCAACCCTCACCTTCTCCCTCGGTATGTCTGCCTTTCAAATAAATAAATAAATCTTTAAATTAAAAAAAAAAACTAACAAGTATCCTATGCTATAAACTTCTATTATTCTGATGTCAACTACTTCACCATTTTTTCAGCTTTCATCTTTATGAACTGAAGTGTTCTATCCTTTTAATCCTTCAATAGTCTCTTCACTGCTTTCATAATCCTATTTCTTGTATTCTGGAATTTCTCTAGTTTGTGTATATGCCCCCACACATAGGATTCCTACATAGAGAATGTAGGGTTTTTTTTTAGGGATGGAGGACACACAAACTTGTCTTCTGTGTATCCAATCTCCCTCTAGTCTTGCATTTTGCTTACATTTTTGGTCAGAGGAGCATACCAGGCCAAAGGAGGTAGACAGAAGGTCCTCATAAACATTTAGGGATATATAATGCACTTCTCCCTTGATGTCAATCAAGTCTGCAGCCATTATTTTGAAATTAAAACATAATTACAGGGGCTGGTGCTGTGGCGCAGTGGGTTAAAGCCCCAGCCTATAGTGTCGGCATCCCATATAGGCGCCAGTTCGAGTCCCAGCTGCTCCACTTCTGAACCAGCTCTCTACTAGGGCCTGGAAAAGTAGAAGATGGCCCAAGTGCTTGGGCCCCTGCACCCTTGTGGGAGACCTGGAAGAAGCTCCTGGCTGCAGATCGGCTCAGCTCTGGCCATTGTGGTCATTTGGGGAGTGAACCAACAGATGGAACCCCCCCTCCCCCCGATCTACTTCTCTCTGTAATTCTGCCTTTCAAATAAATAAAAATCAATCTTTTGAAAAAAAAAAAAAAAAAAAAGGGCCGGCACCATGGCTCACTTGGTTAATCTTCCACCTGTGGTGCCAGTATCCCATATGGGTGCCGGTTCTAGTCCCGGTTGCTCCTCTTCCAGTCTAGCTCTCTGCTGTGGCCCAGGAGGGCAGTGGAGGATGGCCCAAATGCTTGGGCCCTGCACTCGCATGGGAGACCAGAAGAAGCACCTGGCTCCTGGCTTCAGATCGGCACAGCACTGGCTGTAGCAGCCATTTGGTGAGTGAACCAATGGAAGGAAGACCTTTCTGTCTCTCTCTCTGTCTATAACTCTACCTGTCAAATAAAAAAAAAAAAAACATAATTATGGGACCAGAACTGTGATATAGTGGGCTAAGCCTCTGCCTGCAGTGCTGGAATCTCATATGGGCACCAGTTCATGTCCTGGCTCCTTCTGATCCAGCTCTCTACTATGGCCTAGGAAAGCAGCAGAAGCTGGCCCCTGATTTCAGCCTGGCCCAGTCCTCCCGCCCTGGCTGTTGCAAGCGTTTGGGAAGTGAACTAGCAGATGGATCTCTCTCTCTCTCTCTCTGCCTTTCAAATAAATAAATAAATCCCACTATTAAAAAAGAAGTAAGGGAGAGGACCTCTTTCCACTCACACTCGCCCTCCATTCGCACTCGGCCCCTCCTCTGAGACTGTGGTTCTATCCCGAGACCCCAGTCACAGACCTTTCCGCAGGTTTCTCTTACACTACAAAGCTGAAAACACCAAGATTTAAACTATTTATCTGGAAGTTGCAAATCTGATTAGAACTAGAACTTCTTTGTAATCTTTTAAGCACCAGGCAATACATGAAACTTTCAAACTTCAAGAGCAAGTACACACGTCCAGGGGAAATCCTGGGCATTATGCATCACTCAAGCAGCTTAAGTATTTCTGAGCAAGGTTTCAAGTTCCAGAGTCAGTAAAACATCATTATGAAATAGGAATTAATTTCCAGTTTCCAACCAGAGAAACCAGCATTATTTTATCCTATTCCCTCTCTTTCCCAATTTGAATGAACCCATCTAGGCGATGTGTCTCTCAGATTTGTCCCCCTCTTTCCCACATTTTCTGCCTGTGCCTCAGTCTACAGACCTCATGGTTTCACATGTCTACTCAGTCTCCCTGGCTCCCAGCTCTCCTCCCTATTACTCATCCTGTTCAACATGCCCAAAAATGTGTTTACTTGTTTAACCACTTCTTATTCAGATTTGTTTCTACAAGTGGACTAAGCATCCCAAACCATTATTTTCTTTTTCTTTTCTTTTTTTTTTCTTTTTTTTCTTTTTTTTTTTTTTTTTTTTGACAGGCAGAGTGGACAGTGTGAGAGAGAGAGAGAGAGAGAAAGGTCTTCCTTTTGCCGTTGGTTCACCCTCCAATGGCTGCCGCGGCTGGCGCGCTGCAGCCGGTGCATCGCGCTGATCCAAAGCCAGGAGCCAGGTGCCTCTCCTGGTCTCCCATGGGGTGCAGGGCCCAAGCACTTGGGCCATCCTCCACTGCCCTCATGGGCCACAGCAGAGAGCTGGCCTGGAAGAAGGGCAACCAGGACAGAATCCGGTGCCCTGACTGGGACTAGAACCCACCAAACCATTATTTTCAATCTGCGCCTTTCCTGTTTCAGTGTTAATTCAGTCAACAAATATTCATTCTGTTTAAGACACTGTGTTAGGCTCTAGAGCAAATGAACAAAGTATTCCCTCAGGGGGCTTACAGTGTTGTGAAAACAGTCAATGCATATAAAACAAACTACCGTAAGACAGAACAAAATGCAGGTAGTGGTTCAGAATCTGAACTGCCAATTGGGTATTAAGTGAATTAGAAAGGTGGAATGTGACAGACAAAGGAAAGGATACTGCAGTTTCCCATCTGAGGGGCGAGGAGGGTAGCAGTGCCATTCACAGGCCCCAGGACATCAGGGGGAAACAAATGAAAGAGGCATGCCAGGAGACCTGTGCTTGCCAAATCCAAATCAAGGCACATGATCAGACATGAGATTTCTGTTCTGCTTTAGGATGTTGAAAACAGCCTGAGATACAAGAAAATATTAGAATTGCCAAAACTGACAGCTGAAGGGACAATGACACAGAATACAAAACTAACAGTATTGCGGAAAAAAACCTAGGCCATGTGGCTTCAGTGGGTATAGAAAATATGGTGCAAAAAGAAGATCCTAAATATACAATCCACTGGCCTGATAGCTCTGTTTCATTTAGGAAAGTTTGCAGGGCTCTGCAAACAACTGTTTTTGCAATGTTACACTACTCAGCATCTTAGCACCCACAGGGACTCATAATTAAACACCATCAGGTCATCCAGTTGCTACCCATGATGCCGGGAACTTCATGTGAGGAGAACTAGCGTGTTGCTTATTGTGTCAGTGCTGGGGATCCTTTCCCAAGCTAATTGATGAACCATGCACCACAAACGCAGCATCATCTGCAGTTGCTGAAAAGAGCCTACGGGTGATGTTATCATCCACCAGCAAGTCAAGACAAGCAAGCACTTTCCAAATCAGAAGCACTGGGATATCACAGCTGCTTTCAATTATTTGGGGAGCAAGGCAAGTGGACCTAAGACCAAATCAATACACAACTCTGGGACTATACTAAAAACCACTGAATCAGACACTCCTTTGTTTTTAATCATACATTTTGAATTGGTGAATTGTACAATATGCGAATTGTGTCTCAATAAAGCTGTTAGTTTTATAAAAATCAACAAACATATTTTAACCAAAATGTTAATTTCCAGAAATGTTATATTCCAGGAATCCAACTATTGCTCTTTAAATGTTTATACTGCTGGAAAATTTTATAAAATGGAAGCCCTGCCAAATTGCTATGGCACAACCATTCCCACTTTAGCAAAAAGATAGAAAGAAAGAAAGAATTGAACAGTGTCTTGCCCCTCATCCCTTCTAACAGGAGCTGATCTGTATCACACATCAAAATCTGCCTGCAAGCACTGAATGGCATTTTTTAAAGGGCACTTTTTTTTCAGATTTAACCACAATGTTGAATACTGTAATTATGGCATGTTACCAATACATCTTTCCTTGTAATTTACCCCAGAACTTCCTTGTCTATTATCTTCTGCAAAAGAAAGATCCTTGTGTTTATCCACTGATACTACTTCTAATCATTTCACTCTTCCCCTAATTACTATACCAGTTTTCATCTCTAGAGTCAGTCTAACGTTCCCCACATCCCAACCTGTTCTCTATCTACTAACAAATACACCAGCTGTCTATCTGTTGTTATGGCAACAGTGGGTTATTTACGCTCTTGGAAACTCAAAATGAGGAAGGATATAAGAAGCATGCTGTATTAGGACTGGGGTTGTGGCACAGCAGGTTAAGCCACCATCTGCGATGCTGGCATCCCAAATGAGCACTGATTCCAGTCCCAGTTGCTCCACTTCAAATCCAGCTCCCTGCTAACACATCAGAGAAAGCAGTGAAGACAGCCCAAGTCCTTGGGCCCCTTGCCACCCACACAGGAGACCCATATGGAGTTCCTGGCTCCCAGCTTCAGCCTGCCCAGTCCATTGCAGTCATCTGGGGAGTGAACCAGCTGATGGAAAATTTCTCTCATATCTCTATCTCTCTGTAACTCTGCCTTTCGAAGAAGTAAATAAAGGAAGTAGAAAGAGAAGAAGAAGAAAAGGTACATTTGTACCCCTTGAGGGAAAAGACTGAGTCTTATTCATTGTTGGAACCTCCCAACAGTAAGCAGAGGACCGGATGCACCATAAATCTCTCTGCCTGTCACTAATCTAAGGCCCATTCACAAAAAGAAGTAGCCAAGAGAAAACTAAATGATCAGAATACTATTGGGCATATGTGTATTGTGTATAAGGCAGCTTTAGCCCAAACTTCAGATCTAATGTCTATGCCAGCCTGTCTTTATGACAAAAAGTGAATTTTATTTTTTAAAAGATTATTTACTTGAAAGTCAGAGTTAGACAGAGGTCTTCCATCTACTGGTTCATAGGACTGAGCCAAGCTGAAGCCACAGCAAGGAACTTTATCTGGGTCTCCCATGTTCATGGTCCAAGCACCTGGGCCATTTTCCATTATTTTTCCCAGGCCATTAGCAGGGAGCTGGATCGGAAGTGGAGCAGCCAGGACATAAACCTGTACCCACATGGGATGCTGGCGATGTATGAGGCAGCTTTACCCACTATGCCACACGCTGGCTAATAAAAGGTGAATTTTAAAACAGATGTAACAAGGGCTAGCACTGTGGCATAGTGGGTAAAGCAGCCACCTGCAGTGCCAGCATCCCATATAGGGGCTGGCTTGTGTCCCAGATGCTCCACTTCCAATCCAGCTCTCTGCTGTGGCCTGGGAAAGCAGTAGAAGATGGCCCAAGTCCTTGTGCCCCTGCACCCGTGTGAGAGACCCGAAGAAGGCTCCGGGCCTCTGGCTTCGGATTGGCGCAGCTCCGGCCATTGTGGCCAATTGGGGAGTGAACCAGTGGATGGAAGACTTCTCTCTCTGCCCCTCCTTCTCTGTGTGACTCTGACCTTCAAGTAAATAAATACACCTTTAAAAAAATCAATAAAAAATAACAAAACAAATGTAACAAAGGTATGATTGAAGAACAAAACCTTACAATTAAAAAAAATCACAATATCTTTAAAAAATCAGATCTAAACCCCCAAAAATTCATTATCCAATCAGTTTCTAGTTAAGCAGCTCATTGTTAGGTAATTTGAAGATGGCCTGTTTGCAGTGGGCATTTGGTCTAGTGGTTAAGACACCAGTATCCATGTTGGAATGCCTGGGTTCAATTTTTTTAAAAAAAGATTTATTTATTTATTTGACAGGCTGAGGTGCAGACAGAGAGAGGGAGAGAGACAGAGACAGGTCTTCTATCCACTGGTTCAATCCCCAGATGGCCACAATGGCTGGAGCGGGGCAGATCCAAAGCCAGGAGCCAGGAGCTTCCTTTGGGTCTCTCACGTGGGTGCAGGGGCCCAAACATTTGGGCCATCTTCCACTGCTTTCCCAGGCCATTAGCAGAGACCTGGATCAGAAGAGGAGCAGCCAGGACACGAACCGGCACCCACACTGGATGTGGACAACGCAGGCAGAAGCTTAACCTGCAACACCACAGCACCAGCTCCCTAGGTTCAATTTTTAAGTCCAGTTCCTGATTTCACCTTCTTGCCAATGTAGTCCCTCGGAGGCAGTAGTTCAAGTAGTTGGTCCCTGCCACCCATGGGTAAGACCTGGACTGATTTCTTATCTCTTACCTCTCAAATGAGTGCCAGTTCAAGTTCTGGCTGCCCCACTTCCAGCTCCGTGCTATTGCGACTGAGAAAGCAACAGAGGATGGCCCTAGGACTTGGACCCCTGTTATCCACGTGGGAGACTTGTTTAAAGTTTCAGGCTCCTGGCTTTGGCCTGGGCGGGCCCTGAACCTTGTAGCCATGTGGGGAGTGTATCAGTGGATGGAAGATCTCTCCCTCTCTCTCCCCCCCCCCCACTTTCTCTCTCTGTGACTCTGCCTTTCAAATATATAAATAAATCTTAAAAGAGAAAGTCCCAGAGAATGTCTCATAGCAGCTCATTTCAGTTGAAGAAATCAATCATATACTTCATATCTGCAGAGAAATCCTTAAGTTACAAAAAAGCTTTCACAACCTCTAAGTTTGATCCTCACAAACTCATGGAAGGGTTGCAGAGCAGGTACAATGAACTCCTTCCACAGAAGAGGAACAGAACCAGAGGGTCAAGTGACTTGCCGAGAGTCACACTGTAAGCGAAAAGATCTGGACCAGAATCCAGGTGTCCTGATGTCCAGACCTCTTCCCTTTATAAAGCGTTAGAACTTGTAGCCCCTGGGCCCGGCACCATGGCACAGTGGGTTAATCCTCCGTCTGCAGTGCAGGTATCTCATATGGTCACGGTCGCCAGTTCTAGTCCCAGCTGCTCCACTTCTAATCCAGCTCTCTGCTATGGCCTGGGAAAAGCAGTGGAGAATGGCCAATTCCTTGGGGCCCTGAGCCCATGTGGGAGACCAGGATGAAGAGCATGCATCCTGGTTTCAGATCAGTGCAACACTGGCCTTTGCGGCCATTTGGGGAGTGAACCAACAAGAGGAAGACCTCTCTCTCCCTCTCACTGTCTGTAACTCTGCCTTTCAAATAAAATAAAAAAAAAAAAAAAAAGAACTTGGATTCCGGGCTTCCTTGAGTCACAACTGAAGCAATGACTCCTAGATCCTTGCATCGCATTTGGAAGCAACAATTCCTAGATCCTAATGGAGACTCTGTTGCAAATACAAACTCAAAAAGTTGGGGCAATTCTGTTAACGCGAATTAGGTAATCAATCACTGTCAAAACACCTACTTACACATGAGTTACAGCATAAAATGCCAGAATTACAAACATCCACCAAGGGCACTACACACTGCCCAAAACAAATTTTCAGGACAGTTCTCCGAAAGATGCCAATTCGAGATGATCAGACTCAGAGAACAGTGGTGTCAGTGTTAAGAAAGAAAAGGCTGCCACTTCCCTTAATCAAAACCCAGAAGGAAAAAGCTGGCCCCACAGGAGGTGAAGACATGGAGCCTAACGAGGCTCTAGGGATTCCAAGCAAGCTGCAAACTCGACAATGACCGTGGACCAAGACAGCTCTCGCATCAGCTCCCACTTAGCCGGCAGCATCCTACCCAAGGGCTCATCGCACCAGGGCAGCCATCTGAAACCGGGCCGCTAAAGGTGAAACCCGACGAGCCGCCCAACGCGGGGCTGCGAAGCACCTCCGCAGACCCACACAGAGACGTTCTTTTAAGCTAGCGTCCCCAAGAAGGGGACCATCGCATCAACCCCAGCAACCATCTTCCGCAAGCCGAGCGGGGAGGGAGAGGCAACCCGGGCCTCGGCCCGCCCTGCGAAACCCACCTGGGCCCCGTTTCCACCCAGAAACCCGCGCTCCCCAGCCCGAGCAGCCTGGCAGGGGGCCAGGCGACCCCCGCGACAGGCCTCCCTCACGTCAACGCCGGAAAGAGGAAGGTGCCGCTGCGGCCCACGGGCGGGCAGCGCCAGGGGTTTGGAAACGCTCGCCAGCGGGCGATGCTGGCCGCGCCGGCCGGGCCCTGGCGCCCCCGCCTCCGCCCCGCCTGACAGCCCGAGGCCCGGGCCTGGTGGCCCCTCCCCAGGGCGCGGACCCGCGGGGCGCGTTACCTTTGTGTAGAGCTCGGACGCGGCCATGGCGGGGCCCTGCGCGCCGACGTCCCCCGCCTGTGCCGAGGCCGCACCTCGCCTGGGCTGCCGGCCGCGCCGACTAGGAAGCGCCGGGGCAGCGGCCGGCAGGGAGCGGAGCGGGGCAGGGCCGGGCGGGGCGGGCCACGCCGAGCGGGGCGGGGCGGGGCGCGGCGCCTCAGGCACTGGCGGCCCGCGGGGGCCTCGCCATCACTCCCGGGCTCGCCGCGAGCTGCTGCGAGCGCTCCGCGTGCCCGGGGTCCTCGGGGTCGCCGCCGCCGCCGCAGCCACCTCGGCGGCCCGCGATGCTGCCGCCGCCGCCGCCGCCCTGTGCATTGTGGGAGCGGGAGGAGGCTGCGCTCGAGCGCTGCCACCGCGGCTGCTCCGGGCTCTCTCGGGCTCACGCTGCCTCCCATCGGTTGCGGGCACCCAGCATCCTCAGCCTGCCAGCCAGTGAAACCCCAAACCTTCCCCGGGACCCCGGTACGTCCGCAGCGAACCCTGAACGATGCAGAAGAGCCCAGTCCCGCAGGGAGGGGCGGCAGCAGCAGGGGCTTGCCGCTGTGTCCAGGTAAATGGCCGGCAGCCTCCAGGCTGTTTCTCCTGTGCCTGCTGGCATTCAGGGAAAGTCTTCTCGAAAGGTTAGAATAACCTAAAACTCCAGAAGAGCCTTGGTAACCGCAGTAACCCGGGGATTTGAGGTGAAGGATCTGCAAGGTCACTCGGAACACCTGGTGTCCACAGAGGGTAGGGGCCGTTCTGACCTCCAGAAAATGAAGAGAGCCTTATAAAGGGGGCGCCCCATGAGACAGCCTGGGCGCCTCTTATCTAGTTCTGTGCATTTGCCTGGCGCAACAACCCCTCAAAACCCCCAGCCCCATCTCCTGTCCTTGCAGATTTGGGGATTGTCGGTTTCATGGCACCCCTTGAAGCTTGCAAAGGGCAGCGGACTTCGTGTAAAGTGTCTCTGCAGTTTAACTCTGTATTAAAAGGTCATAGCCTTCAGCCTAACCGTTGTCCTGGCACATGAAGCACAGGCATGTGATACTTCCAACCCCCTCTCCATGCTGTCTTCACCCCTACACCCTTGCTCCTCATTAAATAATCTTCCGCGTTCAGTCCCAGCCTGAGTGTTCATCTCTCATGTCTATGAGCTGTTAAGTGGTGCCCAGTGCCCGTTGTGTGAATTCGGTGCCACTTCGATCATGACCAGCTCTCAGGACAGGGCCTGTGTGTTTAAAGGAAAACCATTCCCTGAAGGTGACAGGGGCCAGTGCTCATTCCCTGCAACTCAGCTCTCCTCCTGCTCACTGCAGACAAGCCAGAGGGAATGGCTACAGAGTCCAAAGTCCCACTGAGTTGTCTCTGATCCTTCCAGCTCTAAAACCCATGCATATAGAGAGAAAACATGCAGTTAAGACCAGCAGAACAGAAAGAAGCACTGTTATGTGGCCACTACCCTGCCTCATTTCTCACCCTTCAGATAACGCCTCCCTCTGGACTGCTGAGAAATGCTGAAGATGCTGAGGAAAGAAAACTTGAAAAACTGAACCTCGTGGGTTTGAATGTTTCTTACTGCTGGAACTTTTTTTTTATCACTAAAAGAGAAAGTAGTTATTCCCTTATAATTGCTGAATATGAGCATTTCATCACTCAACTATTTGGGACAATAGTTAAGAGGGACACAGTGGTTATGAGAAGGGTTTGCTATCCTTGACCTTACCTTTGTTCATTCACGAAGAGACTCAAAAAAGTGAGAAGCCCAGATGCTCCACCATGCACACAGCTACTCAGCTCAAGCACTTGTCATTAGGTACAGAAACCAAGGGTGCAGGAGCAAAAGCACTTAGGCCATCTTCTACCACCTTCCCAGGCCATAAACAGAGAGCTGGATCAGAAGAGGAGCAGCTGGGTCTCAAACCAGTGCCCAAATGGGATGCTGGTGCCAAGGCAGACACTTAACCTACTACACCACAGCGTCAGCCCTATGGGTTTTTCTTTCCTAAAATTTGCATTTATTTGAGAGCACCCATCCAGTAATTCACACCCCAAATGCCTGAAACAGGGCTGGGGGCTGAATCTGAAAACCCGGACAACCCAAATGAGTGGCAGAGAGCCAACTACTTGAGGCATCACTGTCTACCTCCCAGAGTGCACATTAGCAGGAAGCTGCAATCAGGATGCGAATGAACTCAGGCACTTCAACATGAGATGTGGCCATCAACTGGCATTTTTTAATATTTTTGCTTCAGTTTATTTTAGGGGTCACTGTTGTCACACAGTGGGTCGTCATGGCCTGCAAAGCTGACATCCCCTATGAGTGCTGATTTATTCCAGCTCTTCCACTTCCAATCCAGCTCCCCACTAATGTGCCTGGGAAAGCAGCAGATGGCTCAAGTGCTTGGGCCTCTGCCATCCATGCAGGAGACCCAGATGAAGCTCCTGGCTTTCACCTCATATAGCCCTAGCCATTGCAGACATCTGGGGAGTGAGTCAATGGATGAAAGATCTGTCTCTCCCTCTAACTCTGGCTTTCAAATAAATAAATCTTTTTAGATAAACCTGCTGCACTACAACACCAGCCCCTCAACTGGAATCTTTAACCACTGCACCCAATGTCTACTCCTAGGTTGTTTTCAAATGAAAACAGTGTCCAAATTTACATGAGAAATCCCTTTCCTCCAAAGTACCATATTCTTGGATATTATTTTTCAACTAATATTGAGAGCTATCATGTGTCACATACTGTTGTTTGATGCTGAATATTCACATATAAACCAGATAAAATTCCCTGCCCTCAGGGTGCTTACATTCTCATCAGGGAGACTAACAATTATAAAGTCAGAGGGGAGGGTGGTTAAGTGTAACCTAGCCATTAGCTCACTAGGGTTGCCACAGCAAAGTACTGTCCCATGTCCCTAGAGCCTAAAAGTTGCAGAGCAAAGTGCCAGCTGGTTCTTCTTAGGTCTGCCAGAGAATCCATTTCATGCCTTCCTTCCTGTCCCTCCTGGCTTCTAGCAATTTCTTGGCTATCTCACACATTTGGCATTCTTTGGCTTCTGCTGTGTCACCCCCGCTGTCTGCCTTCACCTTCCCATGGCATTCACCATGTGTGTGCAAGTCTGCTTGCAAATTTCCCCTTGTTTATAAGGGAACAGGGCTCACCCTAATGACTTCATCTTAACTTGGTCATCTGCAAGGATGGTATTTCCAAATAAAGTCATATTCACAATTGCTAGGTGTAGGATTTCAACACTTTCGGAAGGGAACAAAATTCAACATGATAGTATGTGAATAAAAATTAAACAGAGAAGATGGGGCAGGTATTTGGCACAGCAGTTTAGAAGCCTCTTGGGATGCCTCACATATCAGAATCCTTGGGTTCTAGTGAGCTCTGCTTCCAACCCACCTTCCTGCTAATGCGCATGCTGTGAGGCAGCAGGTGATGGCTCAAGTACTTCCATTTACTGGTTCACTCCCCACGTGCCTGCAACAACCATGGCTAAGTGAGGCTGAAGCCAAGAGCCTGGAACTCAATTTGGGTCTCCCACATGGGGGAGACAGGAATTCTAGGACTTGAGCCATCTTCTGCTGACTTGCAGGGTGTGCATCAGCAGGAAACTGGATCAGAAATGGAGGAGCTGGGACTAGAACCATGCACTCCAGTATTGGATATGGGGTTCCCAAATGGTGACTTAACTACTGCAACAAACACCCATCCACCATGAACTTTTTTTTTTAAGACTCAGCATATTTGATTCAGGAGAGCAGCCAAGTCCCAAGAGGACTGCTATGCACTAGGTAAGGCGACAAGCGCAGATTGAAGCACAGGAGGGAAGTGGCCCCTGGAGGAGAGTTTCCTACAAGACTCTATAGCTGGTGGATATGCTATTAGATATAACAGAAGTCAAAAGTATAAAGGGGAAAAACGAGAAATGCCAGGAGAAACTAAAAGTTACAAAATGTAATTGTGATGTAAGCTGTGTTCTGCAGTGAACTACATCAACCCATGGGAGGGTACTATTATAAAATAATGGAATGCAAATAGTATGAACCTTGAAAATGTAATTATAAAGTCACAGGTGACAAAAACTGAGGGTGGGAGGACACAGGGGAGGGAACAGGTATTACTATTGGTATGAGAACCAAGAAATACTGTCCACAGCTAATGGAATAATAAAAGTAAAAGTCAGTTATTAAACATTGTACAGGAAGCCTGTAAAGGGATCCAAAGTGGTGACAGGATAGAATGGGGAAGAGGTAGGAAGTGCTACGAGCTAAATTCTTAGTTATCAGTCTGAAAAGCCATTAACTTAGGTCAAAAATTAAGAAATCAAGAAGCAGTGGTATAAAATACTGTTGAGAGCTATGGAGGTGAGTACTATAAAAACACAAAATAGCTCTAGTGGTTCTCTCACTAGGAAGCTAAACTTGGTGCCAGAGGTGTTATTTTGTGATTTTTGGCTTTTCATTGTCTTTATATTACTAAATCAAACACACAATGGAAGGAGAAAGAAAAGAAAAAGGGAATTTGGAATTTGTTTGCAGTTCTCCCATTCTTTTCCTTATTTCTTACCCTATGGTTCAGCTCCCTGGTTATGGCATTTGCTCCTTTAGTTTTCTAGAAAACATGGGACAGCCATTTAGCCTGGTGGTTAAAACACAGCTTAAGGCACCCACATCCCAGATTAGGGTGCTTGGATTCCAGTCCCAGCTCTACTTCCAATTCTAGCTTCCTGCTAATGTGTAGCCTGGAAGGCAGCAGGTGATGGCTCAAGTTGTTAGGTCCCTGGCAAGCATGTGGAAGACCCGGAGACCGAGTTCCTGGCTCCTAATTTTGGCTTGGCCCAGTCCTGGCTGTTACAGGCATTTGAGGAGTGAACCAGCAGATGGGCACTCTGCCTGCTTCTCAAATCAAGTAAATTTAAAAAATAACATTTTTTAAAGATTTGTATTTACTTGACAGGCAGAGTAAGAGAGAGAGAGAGAGAGAGAGAGAGAGAGAACGAGTATCTTCCATCGACTGGTTCACTCCCCAAATGCTTGCAATAGCTGGGACTGGGCCAGCCTTAAGGCAGGAGCAGAAATTCCCTTAGGGTCTCCCACACAATGGTAGGAACCCAAGAAGTTCGACCAGTATCTGCTGCCTCTCATGTGCATTAGCAGAAGGCTAGACTGGAAGTGGGGGTGCTGGGCCTGGAACCCTGCACTCCAGTACGGCTTAACCTGCTGTGCCACCATGATCTTGGTTAATGTACAGACATGCTTTTACAAAAGTACAGAAATGGAAAAATTTTTAAAACTAAAAACAAAAAATATGAATAAAAAATTGCACATTTCTCAACCCTGTTTTTTCCCATTCATATTCTCCTGGAAAATAACTGCCCCCACCCCCAAGCCCCTGCCCCCACTATGGATAGGAGTAGTCATTCGGCGAGCACTCTCCTCCAGTGTCCCTTCTCGCCTGAGCGCTCGTAACTCATCAGCTCACTCTGAAAGACATGCCAAGGCTGAGGTCCATCCCAGCTCTTGCCTTCCTTGCATCTTTCATTTTTGTTCCATACTTTTTGTTTTGCCATATTTTAAATTTTTCCTAATTTAAAAGCAAAACAAAGAACTTCCTACCAAAATTTCTCATGCATCTGAGAATCTCTCCAAGTGTCCTCACCAGTCATTATCTTGGGATGCTTGTTGTTGATTTTCCTCTGCCCCATGCCCAAACTCACCTCCTCTAGTAATGTCGCGCTGTCCAAATGATCAGGTATACAATCTTCCAAACCCACGAGCCTCTCTGCACACCCTGCTACCCTCCACGCTGCGATCTTAAAACTTTTCCCTCCCTTTGCTTCTTACACTTGTAGAACAGATCTCTCATGAAAATGTAAATACCAGTATATTACAATCAGCTGGCAATATTAGGACAGGCTACACCCAGAAGTTATAAACTTGTGCAACTTCAAAAAGCTCATGGAAAATGAAATTCAAGGATATAGGAATTATCCATTAACTTTCTGACGTCCCCTCATGACCATTTCAAATTACCAGGACTAGCAGCTACACTTGAGCCATAAACTTAATGTGTATACAGGTGTCTGAATCAGGCATCTGTGTTTTTATTGGTGGTAACTGTCTGCAAGTTAAAAAACATCTTTCACCAGCTACACCCATGGTGATTGCAGCTTCCTCCTAATATGGATATTGGTTTACAAATAAGGATGATATGAGACGTTAGTCTTCTGTAACTTCAGGCATGGCCTGGCAGAAAGCTGCCCACTGGTCTCTGCCTCAGGTCTTCATAGTGGTCATTTACACACTCAACAACTGACAACCTACATTTACAGATAAAATTATTAGAAATATTAAAATTGTATACATGCAAAACAAAAGCAAAGTGATCAGCCTAACTTCTTAAGTCATAGGGTAACAGAGCAATAAAGGGGCCTTTGGAAGCAAGATACAGAAATGCTTAAAAGGTTAGCGTGCTCAAAAACAAGCAGAGAAGCATCCAAGTCCTGGGAGATAGTAATGACCACTCAATTACCTGGGTCCTTGCCCCCTACGTTGTAGATGCACATTGAGTTCCAGGCTCTTGGCTTTGTTGTAACCCAGCTGGAGTTGTGGTGAGTGAACCAGCAGATAAAATCTCTGCCTCTCAATTAAAAAAAAAAAGATTAAAAAAATTCTTTAAGAGGCTTACTGGAGAAAAACAGAAAAATCAAGAGTACCTTCATATGCCATGTTCTCCAACTCAACTTCCATATATAGGTATTTCCCCCAAATCTTTGCCTTTTTTGAGTTATCATTCCCCGTATCTAGAATGCTTTCTTCCTCCCTTTCCCCATCTACGCCCACCTCTGAAGTTCTTACCAGATCTACCATTCATTTATTCCCCACACTGACTCATTCCTCTATACTTCTGAACTTTATTTCTACCTCTTTTAAGGAATGTAGTATTTCTACCTTGCATTAAGCTATATACACATTCAACTTCTCAAAATGCAAGACATCAGTCTCTCATTTTTTTACACCCAACAATACTTGTACCAGTGTTTTATATGGGATGGAGAAGACCCGGTCTACATTCAATTTTACTGTAATTATAAAGCCTTTAATAATAAAGAAGACTGCGAGACTTCATTAACACATTTAAATTAAAACAGAATCTAAGACTCTAAGAGTCAATTTCTGCATATAATAGCTGAAATCTAAAGGGATCAACTTCCAACACAAACTGAAAATAACACTAACATTTAAATAAGACAAAATTGCAAACTAAATCAATAAACGTTAGGTCAATTTATTTTCTTATCTCACAAGTATAATTTTGGAGGGGCTATTTGAAAAATTTCAGTATTAACTGCCAACTCTATACACATGTGTACACAAAATGAGCATTCACTTTTTGCCCTTTTAATACAGGTGAAGAATACTATTGCATCACAAATGCTGGAGATGTAGTGATAGATGTAAGGCCATATATTAAAGGAATATGTTTCCTTCCAACTGCTATTTCGTTGATAAATGACATACACATTATTGGCTATCATGACCACTGGTTGAAACTAAAACATTACTCAAACCAGTGGCTTTATATTCTTAGACTAACAACCAGAGATTTGACCCCAGTACTACAAGGTATGGTGGGGAATCAGGGAAGAGATTCAGGGGAAGACTGGCAGTGCATGCTGAATTAGAGTTGGGACAGTGACTCCTATTAGCTATTACCCAGAACTGAATGGTGGTTTAGATTATGTCCTCAATTGTGGCATATGGGAAAGGGTATTAAGGACTGATAATTTACCAGCCCTAAACACCATTTAATGAAAGTCAACAATAGGCTTCAGGAACACAAAAGGAGTATGTGGAAAGGGGAGTGAAACAAAATGAGGTAAAAGGAAGAAAATCAAAGTGGAAGTTTTAGATGTTGGAAAAACAAAAGGGCACCAGAAAAATATACGTTGGTTATCATCACAAGTGCTCTTCCCATAAATGCTCCCTACTTCTGCCCCACCACACACTGACTTCAGAACCCAACTTGAGTAGATATCACATCTTAGTGTTCATAAAACATCACTGATTTGGACTGAGCAAGAATGCATCCGCTTTTGTGGAAAGCATCAATAAATATTCAGAGGTACTGTTTTGTTGTATCAAGGAAAGGAACTAATTTCAGCTGTTGAATAGCAAGTAGAGACGATATCAGGCCTTCTTTGATAAAGTTAAGAAATATTTTTAGGTTGGCAGCAAAAGGTCCTAGAGCAGTTTGTCAACTGCAAACATGCTACTTCCAAATCATGAAGACCCACCAATCCTTAACCAATCCAGTTCAACTTCAAGAAAGAAATGTTTCTCAAAACTATACTAAAAAAAAGTACTTTATGAAATAATTTGACTTTAGCCAGTTTTCACGAAGTATTTGTCTCCAACTTCAGTGTACTCTAACATTAACTTATGATAAACAGGACAATGATTACATTAGCCACTTTTTCAAGCTCCGGTTTTGAAATCATAGAAATGGGCAATTAAACTCATCTACTCAATCTTCACTCAAGTTTTGATCAAATAGCTTATTAAAATGTCTAAAAGAAACTGACTTTTGAGGCAACACACACAAAAAAAATTAGAAAATGTAAAACCTCTCTATCTATCCCAAGCACCAGTGGAGGCTCAGCAATTAGATACAAATCTAATACATACAAATCCTTAATGACAGGTCTTTCCCACTGGAAAATCCTGAGTTTGTAAGCACTGTGACTTTACAAAAGGCAGGTTGGTTTGTAATGAGGAAATTTACGTTTAATAAAAAGACAATCAACAATATTTTATTTTGGGCACTTAGCATTTCACAGAGCCTCATCAAGTTCTGAGGTAGGTTAAATATTAGCATTGCATTTTACAAAGTAAAAGCCAGGCAGATGTCATGTCACTTGTTGCAAACGTCAGGAATCCTATCATGGCCAGTGATAACATGGACTCATCTTGTCTCATGTGTGAATTTAATGGTAACTTGTAACTACTCATGACAAAATAAAAACACAGATATATAATAGGAATTCTAGTCTGGAATATTTTAGAATTCTTGAGTCGATCCTAGAAATACATATATTGCAGGATAACCTACTTGTTGTCATTACAAATATATTTATACAGAACTGATCTTTAAAATTACAATGAACACAGTATTGATTTTGCTGCTTTCTGCCTTTTGGCATGGGTCAAGCAGGAAGGTGATCAGCCTTTAGGAGCTGTGTTCAAGGCACCATCTACTGTAATTTGGGATTACAGAAAAGCAAGTATGCATTTGGAGCCAAGATCCAGAAAAGATGCCTGAATCCAAGTCAAAGATAAAGAGAAAACCAGTATAAACCTCATGCTACCAATCCTCATTATCATTCTACAGTATTATAACAATTCCTGGGAAGAGCTAAGAGTGGCAAATGCTGTTCCAATAGTCTACTGAAGTTCTAAATACATAAGCTGTATGTAAAACTGACATCTTACTAAAGTGACATGGACAGAATATGTATTTTTAATATGAATAAATTTGTCATGTAAAATATTCTAATTGTCAGTAAGCTTGTCCTCTTAATTGACCATAATTACTTAAGTTATTTACCAGAATTTAGCTCTTCTTGACATATGTTCCTGGGCCAATGTTTTCAACTATTTGTTTCATTATATTCAAACAATTATCAGTTATTAGTAACAATACAGGATATATCCTAAGAGTGATTAATTAGCAATTGAGAAAAGAGACAGCAAAAGTCATTGAGTTATAAAATACAGCATTCAGCACAGCAAATTTCTTAAAGAGTAAGGATACAGCCACCTATGCTTCCATACAGATTGAACAGCCCTATACCATTTGAATCAAAGAAGCAAAAACAAAACAAAACAAAACAACAAAAAAAACCCAGACAATAGGGGTGGACAGAAGGCCAAGCATGAAAGCCTTTTATTCTAACATACCCAAAGTGAATTGTGGAAGTAAAAAGTATCTACATTTAAAAAGTTCATATAAATTATGTGAACTGTTATTTTCAGAAAAGTCAAAAAGAAATGTTCTGCATAGGACCAAAGATATGCCTAAGCAACATACCGTATTTGCACAAGGCCACTGAATGTCATGGATATTAGAAACAAACAAAAAAAAGCTTAAGTCTATGGCAGATTAAGCAGACTTCAATTTGGTATTCTGTAAGCCCAAGATTATAAACTTATCATACAAAAGCTGTAATGAAAGGATTTGTGTAGTAACTTTTGTGCTTCTGGTTGGCACACTGACTACCTTTTAATATGTGAAATTAATACAGACATTTGTGAAAGGTTGTGCAAAACTATTATATTTACAAAAATGGCACAAAAGTGAATTCAACAGTCAATGCACATGCATACGTCATTCACATCTTCAACGACAAAAGGTATTCTACCATTATAGAACTGAGTAAGAACAGTAGCTTCAACGGCAGCTGTTAAGCACTAGAGTCACATAAGTTACACCAGAATGGGCAAATATTGCCCAAGTAAAATTCTACTGTTAAAGCTGAAACAGGTTTAAGGCCATTCAAGTTCAACCACAGAAATACAAATCTTTTTGGAGTCCCATCTAGTTGTGTTTGAATTATGTAACTTTTCTTACAACTTGTGGTCTTAAACTTCTGTTTTACAAAATCCAAAAGGAAAATACAGAAAAAAATCAATACAAGAGGTTATGTTAAATAAGAGTAACATACAATGCTATAATTAAGATGAAGTAAGTAAAGCCAAACCATTAAAATTGTAAAACTTGTTACTTGTTGGAACCTACACTAGGAGTTAGGTAATATATACAATTATTTTCAAGTAGATTACGTTGCTCTATCATGTCTTTATCAGTGCACTGTTTAACTAATCAAAAACTCTACACATGTATATTCCCTTACAACAGCAGCACACACTACCGCTACCTGCAAAGCTGTCAGTCTCAAATGACTCAGAGAATGAAAGGAAGTAAGAAGTGGATAGGTAACATAGTAAGAGAAATAATGGGAATTAGAAGATTCATGCAGTTCAACTCTTTTAATCAGCCAGCCAGCTTGCTAGCAACAAGGGATGGCTTCCGTTGAGGAAGGTCCTGTGGAGTGGGAATGTGGTCACCAGTGACCTCCGTTTTATCCGGGGCTGCAGTAGGAAGTTGCTTGTTTTTCATTTTTGCTTTTGCCATGTTGTAATCCCCAGAATCAAAGTATTTTTGCTGTAAATTAAAAAAAAAAAAAAACTGATTAGAGTTTAAAAGCTTTCATATGCAATTATGCTGATTTCTAGATGCAGATGTGACTCCACACTGCCAGAATAAAATAAGCTAGTCTAAATCAAATTAAACAGGAATATTAATTAGATGAAACATCTGTATCTTTGTATCAAGTTCTACCATCTCAACAACTGGGAAATCAGGCAAGATTCTTGTCTTAAAGCTTGCTTGAACCATTCTAGTGCTAACAGAACCCTCAAGATTGACAACAAGCTGTCTGGGAATAAAAAGTCCTGGATTCAGATTAAAATACAAACTTTTCATTTAGTAAATCAAACAGCCACATCGAAATTCTTGCTCCACTCATATTGAAAATAAAACCACTTTATTCACCAACTTGCATTTATTTAGGATGTACCATGTACCACAAACAACTATTATTTTTAGTTGTTAGTACTCTGTCAACTAGGATTAACATTTTCTCAAGAATTTAAAACATATTTGTTTGAACATAAGCAATGGGTAAAAATAAAGATAGCAATCTAAGTGCTTTTAAGAAATAAACTCAATAGAAATTATCATTTAAAATGATGCCCTATACCTCCTTTATATTTCATGCAAAGACACTGAATAAGTAAAACTGTTCTTTTTATCTGGAAGGATAAGGTTAACATAACCTTTGTCAATGAAACATAAACTGATGAGACCTAAAGATTAACCTATTAGTTAATCTATTTGAGTTCCAGAGTAAAAACGGGTAAATCTGCCCAGGTTCTGACTTATACCAACTACATTAGCCAACCCACATTTACTGACTTCTATATAAAAGGCACTGGTGTGTCAGAGCTGGAGAAAGACACAATGAACAGTTAAGTAAATCAACTGCTGTAACATTGTCCGAAGTCTGTCAGATGCTATGTATGCTCAAAGGAGGGCAAACTACCCTCAGTCTGGGTTGGCAAAAGTGAATGAAACAGGTATGAAATGAGGATCCAGGTGAAAGGCGGAAGGGTCCGCATCTTCAGAGGTACCTCATGTGGCTACATGGAGCAGCTGGGAACTCACAGCTCAGTATAAGATCAAGTGGCCTGGGGAAAACATCTCATTGGCTGCTTCCTTTGGGACTATTTTTGATAAACTAAAGGTCCTAAAGATAGATTTCAGGCTGGCATTGTGGCCAACATCTCACAAGGGCGCCAGTTCAATTCCTAACTGCTCGACTTCCAATCCAGCACCATGCTGATGCACCTCCGAAAGCAACAGAAGATGGCTCAAGTGCTTGGGCCTCTGCCACCTATGTGGAAGACCAAGATGAAGCTCCTGGCACCTGGCTTCTGGCTTCAGCCTGGCGCAGCCCCAGCCATTGCAGCCATCTGGGGAGTGAGTGAGCAGATGGAAGATCTTTCTCTTTCTCGAACTCTTTCATAAAAATAAATCTTTTTAAAAAATCATTTTATTACGTCACTGTATGTGTGCCATACAAAGCAGTAGCAAGGAAACTTGGATCTGGTTCTTTGTAGGCTTACTGCAGCTTCATTTCTGCATTTTAAAATGGGTAGAGGAAAAAAAAAATCTAAGAACTTTTGATGCACTGTATTATATTAAGGAGCTGCTTCTGAGTTCAGTAGCCTCTGGAGAGCAAAGCAATCTGACAAAAGCACAAAGTGAGAGAGTTAACACAGTACAAATTTCAGGCAGATTCCCCGATGTAATACATTCAAGTTTCTGATGACAAGTAAGCAAAAGTTCATGAAAAGGGGATCTCATTTAACTGCAGATTAGACTACTCTGCTTAGGCAAAAGGAATTAAATCCACTTAGTGTGGCCTGAGAAAAAACTAAAACTAATGTTTGACAATTACAATTTCCCTAAAAAGAAACAAATCACTACAAAAGGCAGGGAATCTGCACAGAGAGATGAATAAAGACAACATGACAAAGATGTCAGAGAGAAAACTCAATGCTTTTAGGTAGAGTACTGAACTAGATTAATGTTTCTCATATTGAGATTCACAGATAAGAGACTACAATTGTCAATGTCTAAATTTTGTTCAATTTCTTAGTGAAGATATTTAAGAATTAACAAAACATTTTCTAGCTCATCTAGATGGTGATCTTATAAAAGTCTTCTTCCCTCAAAATTTAGAGGTTACACTTAATAATGGTATTTACAGCTGCCTTGATAGCAGCTGCCCTGGGACTTCACCAATTCCACAAATACAATACTATATAATCCAACCCTCTCAGATGACAACAAAACTAAAGATTCTGAGGTAATTTGTCAAGCTTGCTAACTATTCTGATAAAAGAAAACATAAACATAGGACCCTATAGTTCATATTTTTAAAAAACTCAAAATTTTATTTCAATCCTATAAAAGGATTTACTGACATTCTGGTATAATACAAATAGCAAAGAGAAATAGTTTTGTAAACACTAATAATCAAATCAGAAATCCAGTAATTTAATAAAGATTATATAATTTATTTCATAACTGGTACATTTATATTTGCATAGCTAGACCCAAAATTAAATTTTCATTCTGCTTTTTCTACTTATCCCTTATGACCTTTCTAACTCCAAAAATATTTAAAACTACCAAATACTGACTTACCACAATTAATTTAACCATTTCTTTGCTGTTGATTAGTGTTATTGCTTTTAATTATACTTAAAGCTATAAAAAATCTCCAAACTTAAAAATGTTTCTTCATATTGACTTATACCCTTAGATATTTCATAAAAGATTACTCAGAGAAAGTGAACCTTTTTGTAAATTCTGCTCCATACCCCTTCTGAAAGTAGAAGTAGTAATTTTAAATGTTTAAACACAATAAAGAACGCATCAGTGTCACTCAATTTCAACCTCCACAGGTATTTTTTAATATAAAATCCTGCATCCGAGAGCACTGTGTTCTTGTATATTTTGAAGTTCTCTTTTATGCATTATAAATTTTAACTTTCGTTTTTGTAATATTTTCCCTCTGCATTACATGTCACAACAGCACATAGGCTTTACATTTTATTTTTGTTATCATTTCTCCCTGTCATCTCATGATTTCAAAACTGTGAATGTCATTCTTTCATATAAGAGAAAAACACTACCCACTCTTTTTTTTCCACTTTAAAAATAATTAGTTCTTTTTGGATTTGATTTGGGAAAATAATTCCTATATGATTACAGCTAGCACATTCACATTCTTGAAAGCAGCAAATACTAGTATTTCTAAGGCATTCAACTTAAGGATAAGTATGACTTGGAATCTCAGTCAATAAATAATTCTCTTTCATAAGTAGCATTTCATCCTACCTACATGCTTAAAATAGCTTTTAATTAACTGTTAAAGAATTACAGATTCCTACAGACATTTATGAAATGAACAGTGTAAAGTATTGAAAAAAAATTATACGCATACACACAAAGGCACAGATCTATACAGCCACACACTTGTTTTACAATCCCTGATGGTAATCAAGTTCACAGGGCTTAAGTATTTGAGATTACATGTGACAACTTACCCCTTTCTGCAATCGTTTCCTTAAGAAATCTGAACCTCCGGGCTTTTGTCCCAGATGAGGATACCTTGCTTTTAATTTTGCTTCTTCAGCTTTCTCTGGACTAGTCACTTTATCTTCCATTTCCTGAAATAATTTTAAATAAATTACTTCTCCGTTACAATTAGCTATTTAAAATAATTCACCTTTTACCAACTGGATACTGATTCTACTGGTCAAGTACCAAGAAACACAGCATCTGACTGAGAAACCCAGCACAGAAGCCTTTAAGTCATCTCTGTCTTGTTTCAAATGATCCATGTGATAGCTCTATTATAGCTGTGATGCATGTGTAACACCCCACACACTGGATAAAAATATCAAGATAGCTCAGCTCTGGAGTCTTGCTTGCCATTACTTTCCAGTCATGTATGACATATTTATAGTTAGTCACCTTCTATGGAACTCTTCAGCTCTTTGCCTATATTTAGATAATTATTCTAGCACTGTTAAAATCTGAAAGATCTGATTACCTGTTTATTCGAAGTTACACATGATTTGAAGCTCCTTAAGTCCTCATATATGTGTATTTTATTGCCTAATCTTCTGTTTAGAATGACAATTTCTGTTCATGTCAAAGATCCCATTCTTTAATACAGCAAAATTCTATTTTCTGACAAGAATGTAAATATCTTAAGCTTATTCACTTTTTTTTTTTTTGGACAGGCAGAGTGGACAGTGAGAGAGAGAGACAGAGAGAAAGGTCTTCCCTTGCCGTTGGTTCACCCTCCAATGGCCGCCGCAGCCGGCGCATCGCGCTGATCCAATGGCAGGAGCCAGGTATCCCATAGGGTGCAGGGCCCAAGCACTTGGGCCATCCTCCACTGCACTCCCTGGCCACAGCAGAGAGCTGGCCTGGAAGAGGGGCAACCGGGACAGAATCCGGCTTCCCAACCGGGACTAAAACCCGGTGTGCCGGCGCCGCAAGGCGGAGGATTAGCCTAGTGAGCCGCGGCAATGGCCAAGCTTATTCACTTTTGACACCAATCTTGATTTAGTTTAGTTTCTGTCAAAGGGTCATATTGTACAGGGAAGCAGTATTATTACTTTATGTTAAGTACTACAAAACAAAGAATAAATCAAGAAAAACAAAGCTTTCCTGTGAGGGCTAGGCTGGGCAGCTGGTAAGACACACTTTCTAGCTAATGGGCCTATTTTCTGCTTATGAGATCTGTAAAATTATACTTCTCTGCATATCTTCATTTTTTCCAGGTTATTTATGAATAGTCAAAAAACAAGATTGCTAAATCTACAAATGTCAAACTAACTGTTTCATGCAGCATATTATCTAGGAATTGAAAAAATTTTGTACAATTTTTACAGATGTTTCTCAAAATTATATTCATACATATACTGTCAATACTTTATTCATCTTAAGCTTTCCCCATGTGTTGCGACAGCTCATTTTAAAAATATTTATGCTGTGCTCGCTTCGGCAGCACATATACTAAAATTAAAATATTTATGTATTTATTTGAGAAGCAGAAAGAGGCAGACTCTGGTCTACTCCCCCAGATGCCAGCAAAGGCCAGGGCTTGGCTGAGCAGGAATGGAATCAGAAGCTGGAACTCAATCCAAGTCTTTCACGTGGGTGGTTTGGACCCAACTACTTAAGCCACCACTGGTGGCCTCCCAGGGTCTGGAGGTAGAAAGCAGGAATCAAGAGCTGAAGCCAGAATAAACAATCTAAATGAAAGATTCTGGTGAACAAGACCCCAGCAGAAGGAACAGGCCATCAAGGAGAGAGGCACCTTTCTCTGAAGGGAGGAAGGAACCTCCACTGTGATACGGCCTTGACTAAACAAGTTCAGAGTCGGTGAACTCAAGGGGCTTCCATAGCCTAGACAGCTCATAGCAAGAGTCTCGGGTGATTGCTGACATCATAAGCAAGAGTGCCAATTGTTAAATCAACAATGGAGTCACTGGGTACATGCTCCCCACGTAGGATCTCTGTCCTTAATGTGTTCTACTATGAAACTTAAAAACAACACTACTAGTCGAACAATACCCTATACCTTGTGCGGTTGTGTGGGTGCAGTCTGTTGAAATCCTTGCTTAGTATATACTAAGTTGATCTTCAGTATATGAAGGTAATTGAAAATGAAACTCGATGAAGGGCGGGATGGGAGAGGGAGTGGGAGAGGGGAGGGCCATGGGAGGGAGGGAGGTTGGGTGGGGGGAACCACAACAATACAAAAGTTGCACTTTGTAAATTCACATTTATTAAATTAAAAAAAACTATAACAAATGAAACAAACAAACAAAAAAAAACAAAAAGAACTTAATACTTTACCCTTTTAGTATTTTTTATGTTCTACTTAAAACTATTGGTTGAACTCTGTAATTAATACACAATTACTCTTAGGTGTTTAATGCTATAACTAGTACTCAAATAGTATTTTACACTTTGTGTTTCTGTGTGGGTGCAAACTGTTGAAATCTCTACTTAATATATGCTAAATTGATCTTCTGTATATAAAGATAATCGAAAATTAATCTTGATGTGAATGGAAGGGGAGAGGGAAGCTATTGTAATCCATAAGCTGTACTTTGGAAATTTATGTTCATTAAATAAAAAAAAAAAGCTGAAGCCAGAATCCAACATGGGACAGAGGCAAACCAAACGCCTGCCCCATGCATCTCATTTTCAGTCTTAGAGGATTTGGGGACCAAGAGCTATGGCTGATCTCTTTTTATGTGTAAGTTCTTTTCTGCTTCAAGTATTCTTTCCACATTTATGTTGCAGTTTCATATATCTGTCTCTTTACATACATTGATCGTATCATTCACTCACTTGACATACACAAAAATTCAACTATGTGTGTTGAGTCAAGAGTTAAGAGACATTATTCTGCCAGTAATTGCTTTCAAGATTTCTCTTATTCGAAAGGCAGAGTTAAAGAGACAGATAGAGACAGGAGGGAGGGAGAGAGAGGTCTTCCACTGGCTGGTTCACTTCCCAAATGGCCACAACGGCCAGAGCTACGCCTATCTGAAGCCAGGAGCATTCTCCAGGTCTCCCTTGTGGGTGTAGGGCCCCAAGGCTTGCGCCATCCTCTGCTGGAATGCTGGTACCGCAGGCTGGGGCTTTAATCTGTTGTGCCACAGCACCAGCATGTTTTAGGACCTTCTTGATAAGTACATTCAAATACCTGGGTATTAACTAACATCTTGATATACCTACAGATCTGCCTATCCAGGTTGGGTGGTAGTCTGTGTCTGCTGGCATTCAGCCCACACTCAACCTTTGCTAAATGCTTTCCTAAATCACAACAGCTAGAGGCTGAAACTACATTTCCCACACTGAGTTCCTGCTAGGTTCTGCCAATGACAATACCACCAAATTAAAAAAAAAACTGGATGGTGCTGTGGCATAGCAGGCTTCCAGTGCCAGCATCCCATATGGGAGCTGGTTCAAGTCCCGGTTGCTCCAGCTCCCTGCTAATGTGCCTGAGAAAGCAGTGGAAGATGGCCCAAGTCCTTGGGCCCCTGCACCCACGTGGGAGACCCAGAAGTTCCAGGCTCCTGGCTTTAGTTCAGTACAGTTCTGGCCTTTGCAGCCACTTGGGCAGTGAACCAGCAGATGGAATACCTCTCTCTAACTCTGCCTTTCTAAATAAATAAAGAAATAAATAAATCTTTAAAAACAAACCAAAAAAAGAACTGAGTAGAGACATTTGGCACAGTCATTATGACACTGTGCTAAGACCACATCCATATGGAGACTCATGAGCTCAAGTCCAGGCTCCACTTTCTATTCAGCTGCCTGTTAATGTGCTCCCTGGAAGGCAGTGGTGATGGCTCTAGTACGTGAGTTCTTCCCAGGATACCCAGATGGAGTCCCCAGCTCTGATTTCAGTTTTGCCCTGGGCATTGCAGCCATCTGGAGAATGAACCAGCAGATGGAAAAATCTATCTCTGTGTCTCTCAAATAACATTTTTAAAAAAACAAATGACAAGAAAGCATTGCCCATATCTGAAGAATCAAAGGCTTTCTACGATCATTCACCTCTGGAAACATCACCTTCTCCTCTCTTGTTCCTCTATCCTTCTAAGAATTTGTTACCTAATTTCCTAAATCACATTTCTTTCTGCTTGAAATGTACAAAATAGTTTCTGTTCCCATCTCCCAAAAGAACACGGAAAAACAAGTAAAATAAGCAATTTATCCATGTAGTCATGTATAAAAATGCAAAATAGGAACCAGAATTTGGTTTGATTCCTTGCTTCCGGACAAAGAAAGTCTTAAACATTTACTTCAGCTAGAATGAAAATAAATCAGGAAAAACGTTTCAGATACAGAAGGAAATAGTAAACAAAGAAACTGGTTTATGTGCATGTATTTATTTGAAAGGGAGACACACAGAGAGAGGAGAAAGAGGTCTTCCATCCGTTGGTTCACTCCCCAAATGGCTGTAACAGCTGGAGCTGTGCTGATCTGAAGCCAGGAGCCTGGAGCTTCTCCTAGGTCTCCAACAAGCATGCAGGGGCCCAGGCATTTGCGCCACCTTCCACTGCTTTCCCAGGCGCATTAGCAGGGACTAGGACTCCAACTGGTGCTCACATGGGATACCTGCATCTTAGGTGGCAGCTTAACCTTCTGTGTCACAATGCCAGTTCCTATACTGCTTTCATGTCACTTAAATTTCCATTTTCAAAACAAACACTTTGTTTCTCTTGTGGGATGTTGTGTAGTGTGCTTTGCTCCCCTTTAGTGTTCTCAGTGTTTTCTCATTACACCTTGCTTTGTGCTTATTCGCCTGCAGAAATTTCATCTACACTGAATTCTTTCCTTGTTTCATTTTTAAAGATTTTATTTCATTTATTTGAAAGGCAAAGTTAGAGACAGATCTTCCATCCACTGGTTCACTCCCCAAGTGGCTACAGTACCGGCCCCTCATAGGCCAGTGTTGTGATACAGCAGGTAAAGCCACCACCTGTGACGCTGTCATCTCATATGGGTACCAGTTCGTGTCCTAGCTGCTCCACTTCTGTTCCAGGTCTCTGCTAATGGCCTGAGACAAGCAGCAGAAGATGGCCCAAAGTGCTTTGGCCCCTGCCACCCACGTGGGAGACACGGAGGAAGCTCCTATCTCCTGGCTTCAGCCTGGCCCAGAGCTGGCAGCTGCGACCATCTGGGGAGTGAACCAGTGGATCAAAGATCTCTCTCTACAACTCTTTCAAAATAAATAAACCTTATAAAAAATTTAAAAGTAAAAACCAAGAAACAAAAAACCCAAAAGAACAGTATTTTTAACAGTATTCTCTTAAGTGCATACAACCAAAAAGGTTCTTCTTTGTATTCTATTATCCAGCACATGGTTTAACACTGATCAGTGTTAAGCATGTGCATTTTCGTGAATTATACAAAGGGATTTTAAAGCTTTGTGGAAAAATTCAATTAACAGATTTTAAAAAATGAACTTCATTACCTTTCTGAAGCCCAGGTCTGCTGTAAATACACAGATATTCAACTAATTAAGGATTATTCTGTAGTCCACTATAGATTGCTGTTATTTATATCTGAATGACAGCTACCATTCTTCAGCCTCCAGCAAAAGTTATACAACATCAGCAATAAAAACCTAACCACTGTAAGCAAATTCTCCTCTCTGTTCAGCAGTATGTTCACTGATGAGTAAGTTGAAAGGATTAATGAAAGCCAACAAATCTTTTTGGGGGTATTGCCAGGAAGGTAACAATACTGTATTAACCTCTCTGGAAAATCACTGTTGTCTTAAGTCCTTGCTGCTTGCCCAGTACCTGGCAACTAATGAGTGTTCACTGAAAGTCCACTGGATAAATAAATACAATGTACTTCATTTATTTCCCTAAAGTTAAAAAAGTTTAGGGGCCGGTGCTGTGGCATAATGGGTAAAGCCACCACCTTCAGTGCCAGCATCCCACAGGGGCACCAGTTTGAGTCCCGGCTGTTCCACTTCCAATCCAGCTCTCTGCTATGGCCTGTGAAAGCACTGAAAGATGGCCCAAGTCCTTGGGCCTCTGTAACCACGTGGAAAACCCAGAAGAAGCGCTGGGCTCCTGGCTTCAGATTGGCACAGCTCTGGCCAGCCAATTGGGGAGTGAACCAGTGAATGGAAGACCCTCTCTCTCTCTTCAAATAAATAAATAAATCTTAAAAAAAAAAAAAAAAAAAAGCAAGCTTATACAACTGATAGGTCATCATCAGATCTTTGGGACATTTGATATTATAATACACAAAGGCTCAGGAATGCTTCTGTTGTACAACAAAATTCTAAGAGCCAACAAACATTTTAGAACTTCTCTGAGGTTTATTTCTAACTTGATTATTAAGAAGCAGAGGTTGTACCAGACCAAACTACATTTCCTGCTCACTCCAACCAGAAATAGAAAACACTGGGCAGGTGTTTGGCACAGCAGTTAAGACACCATTTAGTACACCCGTATCTCATATCGGAGTGCTTGGGTTGGAGTGCCAGCTTAGCTCTGAATTCCCAGCTTCCTGCTAATGCACACCCAGAGAGGCAACTTGGGTCCCTCCCTACCACCCAGACAGGAGACCTGGATTAAATTCCAAACTCCTGGAATCAGCCTAGCCCAGCTCCAACAACAGACACTTGGGGACTAAACCAGCAGATGGCATTATGCCTGTCTGTCCATTCCTCTGTCTTGCAAAATAAGTATTTTTCAAACCTTGACATTAAAAATATTAAGAGAAAACACTGAGTCTTTTAGCAAACAAAGGTAGTTTCAAAACAGTCCCAGAAAAAAAAAATCAACAGTAATCACAATTTTTAATATATTGGATACATAGGGAAACAACTTATAGCTATACTGATGATATGTGGAAGGATAGTTATGTATTGCTTAATGATGGGATACATCATTAAGTCTGAGAAATGGACTTTTAGGTGATTTTTTTCATCGTATTAATATCCCAAGTGTTCTGACACAATCTAAGATGGTGAGGATGTCACTAGAAGATAAAATCATATATGCAGCCAGTCATTAACCAAAGCATCTTTATACAGTGCATGCCTGTAAAATATTTTTTGAAAAGCAGAGAAACAGAGGCAAAGACAGATGAAGATTTTTCATTTGTTTCATTCCCCAAATGCTCACAAACAGCTAAGGTTGGGCCAAAGCAAAGCCAGGAATCCATCACTAAATCCAGGTCTGCCAAGTTTTGGTCTATCACCTGCTGCCCCTCAGGGTATGTACCAGCAGGAAGCTGGAACCAGAAGCAGAGCTGAAATCCAAACTGAGACACTCTGATATGAGATGTAGGTACTCCAAATGGCAATTCAACCACTGTACCAAATGCCTGCTCTGTAACTTAACAGTTCTGAGGTAGACATTTGACCTAGCAGTTAAGATGCCTGCATCCAACTTTGCAGTACCTGGGTTCAATCCCCACCTCTATCTCCTGACTCCATCTTCCTTGCATGCATTCCCCAGGAGGCAGCAGTAGTGGCTCAAGTGATTCCTGACACTGACATGGGGCATCTGGATTGCTTTGACAGCTCTCAGCTTCAGACCTGGTCCAGACAAGACTGCTACAGACATCTGGGACGTGAACAATCACTGGGAGCATGCACACATGCTCTTTCTCTCTCTCTCTCTGCTTCTAAAAATTAAAAGAGACTAAGATTTAAATAAAAGTTCTATTCTTCTTCTACCACTCACAAAGTCACCAAGTGTATGTTTTAACAGAAATATCTATTCTACCCTTTCCAAAATATCTTAGCTTGATTAACCTTATAACCTCTATAAAATCTGCTACTGAGATCTTTAAAAAAATAAAGTCGGGGCCGGTGCTGTGGTTCACTTGGTTAATCCTCTGCCTGCGGCGCCAGCATCCCATATGGGCGCCGGGTTCTACTCCTGGTTGCTCCTCTTCCAGTCCAGCTCTCTGCTGTGGCCTGTGAGTGCAGTGGAGGATGGCCCAAGTGCTTGGGCCCTGCATCCGCATGGGAGACCAGGAAGAAGCTCCTGGCTCCTGGCTTCGGATCAGCGTACTCTGGCCATAGTGGCCATTTAGAGGGTGAACCAACGGAAGGACGACCTTTCTAACTGTGAAATTAAAAAAAAAAAATAAAGTCACAACAGACATGATTATAGACACAACTCCTCCACTTTTGTTAAGTCTTGATTGGGTTTAAGTTAAGGTTTTGATACTGTATTTCCACTGTCTAATCCTCCTTAATTACCAACATTGCCACTTACACTGGAGTATTTCTTTGACAATGGTTTCAGTGGAAAAGTTCTGAGGAAAATGAATTCAACAATTTATGAACAATGTCAAGCACTGTACCAGGTGTAGGGGGAAAAAAGATACACATAACTCAGGGGCCATGGGCTCAAACTGCCAGGAATGAAATTAGAATGATCTTTTTAAGTTCCCATGTGCTTCTTCTCACCCACAGCAGAGTGCATACGCCTCTCTTTGCTAGTGTTATTAAAAATGGGGGTGGGGTGGGGTGTGGCCAGCTGCATTGTGGCATAGCAGGTATGGCATCCTATATGGGTGCCGGTTCGTATCCCAGCTGCTCCACTTCCAATCCAGTTCTCCGCTAATGGCCTGGGAAAGCAGTAGAGGATGGCCCAAATGCTTGGGCCCCTGCACCCATGTAGGAGACCGAATGAAGCTCCTGACTTCGGCCTGACTCAGCCCTGATCCCTGAGGCCATCTACTGAATGAACCAGTGAATGGAAGATCAATCTTTTTGTCTCTCCCTCTTCTTCTGTAACTCTTTCAAATAAATTCTTAAAAAAAATTTTGTAAAAAAAGAAATGAAGGGCATTAATTTACCATACTCAAAAAGCCCCTGCAGCTTAACAATTGCTACAACATATTTTGGAAATCTGGTTTCAGCAAAATACATTGCACTAAAAATTTAAACTGGCTTTGTATTTATTATTAGTTTTAGCAGAATTTAAATGTCAAGATAGTTTATACTTGTATTTTTGTTTGTATATCTAACTAATATCCCAATAAAAGTAGTATTCATATCTTTTAACATAGGTGCATACAATGCACAAGACAGAAATGTCTTGGTTGTTACTCCATGCAGAGCCCAGTTATTTACCTTAATATTTCAGAGGCAGTAAGTGAAACCTACCATAAAACTATACAAGTATTTTTAGTTCAATTTTCTGGCTTTAATTGAAAGGTCAACTGGGTGAAGAGACAATAACCCAATTTTTTTAGGTCATCTAAACTGTTCTTCCAAACAGAAGAAACAGGTGATTTGGCTCATAGGAAGAGAGGAGTGACTCTGCACATTTTCCTCACGTTCAGGAACAGTATCCATGCTACAGGCACTTAACATCTCCAGCCAATCCTGAATTTAAGAAGGGACATTATATTCCTAACACATTTTGGTTAGGTATTAACGACAGCAGCTGAAGCCAGAAGATCTGAAATAAATGTTTAATACAGACACTCATTAAAAGGAAATCACTCAGGATATCCTCAATTAGGCTGTTCTAGTAAAAGCATTTACACTCTAGAAATCAACACTTCACATTTTGGCAACATACTAACAAATCTTACAAAGATTATAAAGCATGCTACTGTGCACCAGGTGTCCACACTGAGTGTGATTCCAATTTGTAAGACACCACAGTCAAGGCTTTCATTATTTCATTAATAAGGAACACTAAAACAAGCATTTTACAATAAAATGAGATGTAATATTAGTTAAGATTGTTACCTTAGACTAACTTTTTTTGTGTGTAAAATGAGAAAAGCATTCAATAATCTTCCCTGTAAAATCCCCCAACTAACGTAGTTCTTGGTCTACTATTTATATTACTGTTTCCTTTTCTTCAGTTTTACACCATCCGACTTGGGCAAAGTTAGTATGGTTAATACCATATGGATTGGAACAGACACCTACCCAATTTCCAATCTGACTGGGAACGTGGTTGCAACATTGGGCAGAAACCTTTTCAAATCCGCTTTATGGTAAGGCGGGGCCATTTTTAAGAAAAACTGTTGCTAACTCCCCAGAAACAATTAAGGGAAGAAAATCAGGGACCTCCCTCGTTTCCCAACCAGCCGTAAGTCCAGGACAGCAGCAAAAATAATCATGGTGCAAGGGGCAAGCACGAGCCTCCATAAACACAAGGGAGTTGTGTTCGTAATTTGAACCATATTGATCTTTTCTGGCATACACCCCACCCCTACATCAGAAATTGAGTTTACAAAACACTCCTAACGTTTCCGAAAAAAGTCTGAGCCACGAAGGCAGCCCCACTTTTGAAGATTCCTACTTCTCGATTTTTCGTCGTCCATCAACCCTGCGAATCCCGCCGCTCACATTCTTGAGCACTCCCTCGGCCCGGGTAGGCCTCACAACCAGGGTAGGAAGTACGTACGGCTACTCTGGAAGCAATTGCAATCCAGGTCTCCGCCACGGCCCCCCACGCGGGACAGCCTTTAGGGTTAAGCGCACGCTTCACCAGAAGCTGGGAGCGATCGGGGCGGGGCGGATAAAACTTGCCAGGGCAAGTGAAGCCCGCAGAACTTGGGCTCCGGGGCACACGCGACGCACCCAGACCTTCGGGGAGAGGGGCAGCGCGTGTGAAGCGAGCACGCTCCGGCGCATTACCGGGGACTGCGGAAGGCCGACTCCCGGGGTGCCCCGCCTTCCGGCCGAGGCTCCCGGCTCCGCGGGACCGCACGCCGCCAGAGCAGGCCGCCCGCCAGGCCGGGCCCGCTCCCCGCGCGCACTCACCTTCTGCTCCTCCGCGGAGGCTGTCTCGGGGACTTCCGCGGACATGCTGCTCTCTCTGCAGACGAGACGCCGGGAAAAGACGCGATTACCGGGTGGCCGAGGCCGCCCGGCCGCCGCCTTAGGCCCGCCCGACGCCCGCCCCCGCTCTCCCGGCGCCCGTCGGGGGCCGCCTCCGCCCGCGAAAATGGCCGCCGCCTTATGACGACACCGAGCTCAAGGCGCCCGGCTGCGGCGGCTGCGGCCCACCGATGCCCGCCCGTCGCTCGCGCGCCGCGCCCCTACCTGCCTAACCCCGCTCGTCCGGCTTTCAGACGCCTAAGCACTTCCTTTTTCCCTTCAAAGGTCGCGGCTCGCGCCTTACCTCACTTCCGTCCCGTGGTGCCGAGTGCTCCCTGGGAATGGTAGTTCCAAGTGGAGCCGCCTCTCCCCGCCCTTGCGTGCCGCTTCTCCCCGCGCTCTTCCGGGACCTTACCTATTTCCACTTCCTCAGGCTCGCGTAGTCCTCTTACCCTACTCGCCCCGTGCCCGGCAGCCACGCAAGGTTCTCGGGCTGCCTCCCTCCACAAATCTCGCCCAGTTCTCCTTTGCGTAATTAACTTCGTGCATCCTGCACACGCCCAACTCTAGGACACTGTCTCCGGACAAACTGCTTTCCAAGCCTCTGCGCTGGGTCAGCTCTTGAAGGCTGTTGTATCTCGGGTTCTTCCACAACGTGACAATAACTGTGACTACGTTAAATGTCACCATTCCAGCTCAGATAAACCCTACCCAGGCAGGGAGCTCCTCTGTGCTTACTTAAATTACACTGTGAGGCCTCGGCATTTCCTATTTATTCAATAAATACCTCACAAAGGAATTCAACTTTCATTCTTTTGTCTACCCCTCCCATAACTTTTTTTTTTTTTTTTGACAAATAGAGCGAAAGGTCTTCCTTCCGTTGGTTCACCCCCCCAAATGGCCACCACGGTAGGAGCTATGCCGACCCGAAGTCAGGAGCCAGGTGCTTCTCCTGGTCCCCCATGCGGGTGCAGGGCCCAAACACTTTGGCCATCCTCCACTGCACTCCCGGGCCACAGCAGAGAGCTGGACTGGAAGAGGAGCAGCCGGGACTAGAACCCAGCGTCCATATGGGATGCCAGCTCTGCCCCTCCCATAACTTTACCGAAACTGCTAGCATCCAGCTCCTCCAATGATTTTAAATTGCCAAATCCTATGACTTTTGTTTTAAAAAATTTTTATTTAAGGTGAACAAATTTCATGTATATCACACATACAGATTTAAAAGGATAATATGCGGCTCACTAAGCTAATCCTCCACATGCGGCGCTGGGTTCTAGACCCAGTTAGGGCGCCAGATTCTGTCCCGGTTTCTCCTCTTCCAGTCCAGCCCTCTGCTGTGGCCCAGGAAGGCAATGGAGGATGGCCCAAGTGTTTGGGCCCTGCACCCGCATGGGAGACCAGGAGCGGCCATTTGGGGGATGAACCAAAGGAAGGAAGACCTTTCTCTCTGTCTCTCTCTCTTTCCCTAACTCTGCCTGTCAAAAAAAAAAAAAAAAAGGATAATACTGGGGCCGGTGTGGCATAGTAGTCTAAGCCTACATCTGTGGTGCTGGTTCCTGTCCCAGCTGCTCTTCTTCTGCTCCTCTCTGATCCAGCTTTCTGCTTATGGCCTGGGAAAACAGTGGAAGATGGCCCAAGTGCTTGGACCCAAGTGGGAGACCTGAAAGAAGCTCCTGGCCCTGGCTTGGGATAGGCCCAACTCGGGTAGCTGCAGCCATTTGAGGAGCAAACCAGCAGATCGAAAACCTTTCTCTCTCTCTCTCTCTCTCTAGCCCTTCCCACCTTATCCTCCCTCCTGCCCACACTCCCACCCACCCACCCCTTCTTTTCTTTTCTCACAATTTTTACAATGGCATACTTTCAGTTTACTTTATAATCGCAAGTTTAACTTTCCACTTAAAGAATTCAACAAGTAGAAAGTAGGAAAACCTCAAGAATATAGAAAAGGGCTGTAAACAGTAATCAAATCTCACATACATTGTTGTACTCTGTATATTAATTACCAAAAAAATCAGGGAAAATATGTATTTCTCTTTTTTGGGACTAGCTTATTTCACTAAGCATAATGGTTTCCAGTTGCATCCATTTTGTTGCAAAAGATAGGATTTCATTCTTTTTATGGCTGAGTATTATTCCATAGTGGATATATATCTCATTTTCTTAATCCAGTCATCAGTTGATGGACATCTAGGTTGATTCCATAGCTTAGCTATTGTAAATTGAGCTGCAATAAACATGGGAGTATAGATGACTCTTTCATATGCTTGTTTCATTTTGTTTGGGTAAATTCCCAGGAGTGGGATGGCTGGGTGATATGGTAGATCTATTTTCAGATTTCGGAGGAATCTCCGTACTTTATTCCATACTGATTTTACTAGTTTACATTCCCACCAACCGTGTATTATGGTACCTTTTTCCCCACATCCTTGCCAGCACTTATTGGTTATTCGTTTTTGCATGACAGCTGTTCTGATAGGTGAGATAAAACCTTGGTGAGGTTTTCATTTGCATTTCCTCAATGGCTAGTGATCCTGAGCATTTTCTCATGTGTGTTTTGGCCATTTGAATTGCAAGCTTTGAAAAATTTCCTGTTCAGATTCTTGGCCCATTTCTTGGCTGGATTGTTGTTGCTGAGTTTCTTTACATTTAATACTTTCTACTTGACATCTGAGTAACTACCAGCAATACGTGGTGGTTTCAATGAAGTGTCCCTCAGAAACTTGGAAATAAGATCGCCCTCTAATAATTAAATTGGTAAAAAAAAATCACAGATAATGAATGAAATTCTGGAGAGTAGGGAAGCAATCAAAAGAGCACAAATGTCTGGATAACGAATTTTGGAAACCAACAACCAACACAACTCAACCAGGGTGTAAAATCTCAGGAAGAATTGTACTGAGATTGCAACTTGAAAAGTAAGAGTTATATTGAACTCTTTTTGGAGAAAGGGAGGAAGGAGTCTGTTAGCCAAGGACATATTTAAAATAAGAGGGATCAAGAGGTTACCTCTTTGACAAAAATCTTCCATGAAGGATGTCTCAAACTGGACTAGCTGAGAGACTTCATAAAGGCAATACATACTTGAAAAAGTTTGTGAAAAAGTAGAATGGAAAGTATACATTTCTTTTGGTATTTTTTCATAATACACAGAAAATGCATGCTATTAAAAAACCATGGGGGCCAGCACTGTGACATAGCAGGTAAAGCCACACCGGCGGTGCTGACATCCCATATGGGCGCAGGTTGGAGTCCCAGCTGTTCCACTTCCAATCCAGCTCTCTGCTATGGTCTGGGAAAGCAGTAGAAGATGGCTCAAGTTCTTGGGCCCCTGCACTCACGTGGGAGACCCGGAAGAAACTCCTGGCTTCAGATCAGTGCAGCTCCAGCCATTGCGGCCAATTGGGGAGTGAACCATCGGATGAAAGACCTCTCTCTCTCTCTCTCTCTCTCTCTCTCTCTCCATCCCTCTCTGTGTAACTCTTTCAAATAAATAAATAAATCTTTAAAAGAAAAAAAAATGGGTGGTGGTTGGCGCTGTGGCATAGCGGGTGAAGTCCTGGCCCTCAGAGCCAGCATCCCATACAGGTTATGGCTTCAAATTCTGGCTGCTCCACTTCCAATCCAGCTCCCTACTAGTGTGCCTGAGAAAGCAGCAGAGGATAGCCCAAGTGCGGGAGACCCAGAGGAAGCTCCTGGCTCCTGGCTTTAGATTGGCTCAGCTCCGGCAGCTGCGGCCATTTGGGGAGTGAACCAGCAGATGGAAGGCCTCTGTCTCTCTCTCTACCTCTCTCTGTAACTCAGTCTTTCAAATAAAATCAGTCTTAAAATTATCTGCACCAAAATAAACTTAAACCTTTAAACCCATTTTCCATGACCTTTTTATAGTATTGTCATTGCATACTCACAAAGTAACCTTCAGAAAATTTGCTGCTTCTTTATGTAGAACTAGAGAGAGGAGAGAGAGGAACTAAGCTAATTGTAGCATCTGACAATTATGTTTTTATTAATAAATTGGCATTCAGGTGCATAAACGATATTTGTGAACTTGGATAAAGAAAAATTTGCTCCTGCTGGTGTTGTGTCATAATGGGTTAAGCTACGCTTGCTGTTGGCATCTCAGAGTGGTGGTTTAAGTCCTGGCTTCCAAAACAGCTTCCTGCTAGTGCATCTGAGAAGATGGATGGCCCAAGTACTTGAGCCCTTGCCACCCATATGGGAGTCCTGGCTTCTGGCTTCAGCCTGGCCCAGCCCTGGCTGTTGCTGCCATTTGGGAAGATCTCTTTCTCTTTCTCTCTTCTCTGTGTATCTGTCTCTGTGCCTTTCAAATACATAAAAATCAATTTAAGGAAAAAAGGAAAAACTTGCTTCTGAAAAAGTGACATTCACATGAGGGCAAGTTTGAATTTCTGGGAGGCAGAGTTTGGTCAAATAGAGAATTTACCCATGGCAATGCCCCATTATGGAGACCTGTCTAGGAAGCCATCCCCCTTTAGCAATACCATCTGCATCATCATAAACCATGCACCTTAATGGTTTTTTTTTTTTTAAAGATTTACTTATTTGAAAATCAGAGTTACCCAGAGAGAGAGAGAAAGAGGCAAAGAGGCAGAGAGGCAGAGAGAGAGAGAAAGAGTCTTCCATCCACTGGTTCACTCCTCAGTTGGCTGCAATGGCCAGAGATGCACTGATCTGAAGCCAGGAGCCAGGAGCTTCTTCTGGGTCTCCCACATGGGTGCAGGGGTCCAAGAACTTGGGCCATCTTCTACTGCTTTCCCAGACCATAGCAGAGAGCTGGATCGGAAGTGGAGCAGCCTTTACTTGAACTTCCTCTATGGGAAGTCAGCATTGCAGGTGGCAACTTTACCCGCTATGTGACAGCACCAGTCCCAGCATTCCTCTTGACAGTATACTAACTTGAATAGCCTCTGAGTTTTAGGACAGGGATGGAGAATTTTTTTCTGCCAAAGGCCATTTGGATACTTATAATATCATTTGTGGGCCATTCAAAATTATCGACTTCATTTTATTTCAGGTGCTGCCTGCGGGACCATGGTCAGACCAAATGATTTCCTGGGTCTCATATTGGCCACAGGCCTGATGTTCCCCACCCCTCATTTAGGACATTCCTTTCCAAAGTTTGTTTCATTTCTTTCTGAAATTCTAAGTCATTCCTCCCTCCCCCTACAATACTTCCAATGATCAATAGGCATTGTCTTATTGTATTTCCCACTTATCATACAACAAATTATTAACTTTGTTTTTTAAGAATATTGATGAAAAGTATATTTCTGGTGGAAAAAATGGGAAAAAAGGAGGCAAAATGCCAGTAGAACATAAAAAAGTAAGCTTTAAACTAATTTGGATCTTAGCTCTTCTACTCTCAGTGTTACCTTGGGCAAGGTTCAAGTCTTGGTTAACTGCAGTATATTCATACGCTTTCTGAAGTATGGATTAAAAAACAAGCTGCCTACAATGCCTTGCACACAGCAGGTGCTTGTATTGTCTCTTCTTCCCCCAAGAGTCCACAGTTTAGCCACATTTCTCAGATAATCTGTGATGGAGTGGAAAGGGCTGACTCCATTGGCACATAGGGAGTCTTAACTTCCATCTCGACTGTTTCTGTGCTCCAGGTCTAGACCACATTGTGTCATATACCAATTTTTAGGGGACAACCCCTGTAAAGTGGGAGCTGGAATGGCAGACTTGAAGAGGGGTCACATTTACTGTTAAATATTTGTGTAACAGCAATATTATATACTTTTTAAAAATTAGCACTTTCTTCACAAAATTAGGAAAGAATGGTGACCCCAAAGATGAAGTCTTTGAAGGAGAAATATGCCCCTTCTTTTATCCTCATTTCTGGTGGGTGAAAAATGGCAGGAGAGGGGAGCACCCTGCTGAGTACCTTCCAGCTAGTTCTCATTTACTATGTTAATATTTTCTTCATTCTCCTAACAAATGTCAGCATTAACTTCTGATAAGAAAATCTCCATAGGCTTTCTGTAGATTACCTGTGACAGTTCCTTTTTAAAAGGCGTTATTAGCTATGACTCAATTTACTCATCTGTGAAACTGCCAAGTGGGTCTGCTTGCAGTGAGATCTCTCTTATCTACCTCCCAAAGGCAGAAATGTTGGTTTTTTGCTAGTATCTTTTTAACAGATTTATTTGAAAGCCAGAGCAACAGAGAAGGAGAGACAGAGAACTTCTGTCTGCTGGTTAACTCCCCGACTAGCCACAACAGCCAGGTCTGGGCCTGGTCAAAGCTGGGAGCCACGAACATTATCCTGGTCTTCTACATGGGTGGCAGGGGCCCAAGGACTTGGGGCATCTTCTCCTGCCTTCCAAGGTGCATTATGTTTGCCAGTATCTGAATGTCAACACTTAACTGTGATTATAATATAGTGACAAAGTCCTTATAGTGTAATCTAGGGACAAACATAGAAGATATGTGTGATAAGAGCAGAAAGGCACTGGGTGACTATACCTACACGGGAAAAACAGAGACCAAAAAAGGTCCTACAAACTTGAGAGACCATCAGCATGCTTCCACTGAGTACACTTGCCAGGAAAAGCACAAAGATGCACCAGGTGCTTCAATCAAATTCTTCAAACAAATTTTTTTAATGCTCAGAAAGGTTAGGAGACCACATACTAGAATGAATTCTGGAACGAATGCAGTGTGGTATAAATGCAAAAAAACACCTGCACAATTACACTGCCACTATTTTAGTTTTGTAGACTTTACCAAAGAAGTCAAGGAATCAATAGCAGTTTTGAAATCTAAAAACACTTTAGATGTTTTAACTATGCTATGGTTTGAAAAGGATTTGGCTCCCCAAGGTTATGCTATATTTACACTTCAAAGTCTTACATTATTGATTACATTATTGATAACAGTTGATGAATTAAGGGTGGAGATTTGATCTATTTATGACCTCTAGGAGGCAGGCCTAGTGGGATCTATCTATGGCCTCCAGGAGGTAGGCTTAGGAGATCCAGTAGTCTACTCGTTAGAGCTAGTGGAAGGCCTTGGCAGTGGAGTATGCCCTCAGAAGGTAGTTCTCACGAAAGTGTTGGCTATATAAGCTGAGCATGCTTCCTCTCTCCCCCTCTCTGCTTCCTGGCTTGCGATACGATCTTCTCTCTGAACACATTCTACCATTACCCACTCTCATCAGATACAAGAATAATGGGGCTACCAGACCTTGGACTGTGACCCTCTGAAACTGTAGGCTGAATTAACCTTTTTCCTTACTAACTAGCTTTTCTCAGTATTTAAGGTAAAGTAACAAGAAGCTGACATAAAACACGAGTTGGTGTATTCCACTTTAAAATGATCAATTTTGACTTTTGCCATATTTTTAAGAAGTGATGTACTGAAATAAGCGTTAGATTACAGAATTTAAGATGAGTAGGCATACTAGAGATGCTCACTCCATTTTCTCAATCAATAGTGCTAGAATGGTTAGAGGATCCCCGGCACTTTCTTTGGATACCAATAGAGCTAAGTCTATATATAATCCAAACCTCTGAGTCCTCTTAGGTTTGTCCCATGAAGGCTTAAGATTAACAGTAAATCTTCATAAATTTACACCACAGAAAACAATTTCTTCTTAGGAATACAAATAATCTTTTCACTGGGATTTTTTAAACAATTTATTAGAGGCTTCTGCTTGCCACTTCACAGCCTGCAGCCACACAATCATCACCTAACCAGATGTAGTCTATCCATTAGTTGGGTCCTAAAGTCAAGATCATCCCCTACCCCAATTCTGGCTGCTTACCTGGTTCTAGACACCCAGGTCTGCTGGGTTTGGCCTAGTTATGTGGTATGCATTTTATAACTTATAGTCATAGATTTCTATCAGCATTCTCAATATTTTTGCCTTGTTATCTTATGTGCTATTGCCCTTTGTCCTGGTGCGAAGATATAAAACTAAAACCACTCTGTTCTAATGATGCTGGAAGGAAGACTTTGATGTACGCAGGCTAGTGCCCCTGCTTGGTGGTGTTCCAAGTTGCCAAATGATCTTTAACAAGGAAGTGATAACTAGGACAAGACCCAAGACATCTTCCCTCTCATCTTGGCAGCTTTAGAGCTGTAATGGAAACCTCCTGGTGGCTAATTCACCCAATATACATGACTCATCTGAAAATAAAAGTCAGATACACATTTCTCAGGTTTTTGCATATATTTACAATATAAATACTAATTTGTTTTCAAAGTACATATTCTTTTAACAATTTGAGAAAATTATCTAGCAAGGGACAGCAGTTAAATGTAAAGCCTCTATAAGAGTGAGGAAAAATAGAACTGCTTTGGGGATGAGGAATCCTTGAGGCATATGAGTGGCATGAGGATCTGACTTACAAGAGGAATGTGAAGCAGCTTAATCCACACTGCACTGCCAATTCAGCACGTGAGATAGCAACCTGGATGGTGTTATAAAAACTAAACTTGAGAGATATAAAAAGTACACATGCTTGCATAGTGCGTTAATCTTAAAGAAGCTCAACATTTCATTCTCATTTTCAATAACTTAAAATGAATAGCACTTAAAACACATCACACAAAATTAAAGACTTGTGCATATATTTCATATTTCAACATTAATGTCAAAAATACATAGTATGATTTTACATAGAATTTGTGCTACATTAGAACACTAGAGACAAACATCACTTGAGTATTAAGGAAAACATTAAATATTAAATAACTGAGAGAGAAAATGTGTAAACACTAATCTAACAGGGGGGTTTGCTATCGCAACATGTCCAATGAAGTGGTTTCAACAGTACAAAAAGGATTAGGACATGAGTGTTTCCAGTCTACTTGGAATATGTAGATCTCATTTCAGGAATCTTCTGCTAAAAACTGGTCCAGGAAAACGGGAGAGGATCCACTCTCCTGTTAATTTGGTACACTCCATTCTATGCTAATTTTTACTTTCAAACTTAGGTACTGAGCCAACACTTTGAACCGTCACTCCTTATCAACATCTTGGTGAAAACTGAGGGTTTGTTGGTGATTCAGTGTAAGATTTGAGTTCATACGCAGCACCGCTATCAACCTCCATTGACTTTCTAGAGAACAGGAGCCGTACATCTCTGTGGAGGTAGATCTTTCCAGATTTAGAACTCTGGAACCTAAACAAAAAGAAGAGTCATTTGTGAAATTAGTCCTTAAAATAAACAAATCTAAGTAATTCAAAATTTGAAAGAAGGTAGAATTAATCTTACACAGTATTAGGTGAACACTAACTTCTAATTCAGTTGGCTACTTGCTAAATACTTCATATTCCTTTTCACTCTTACACTGCCTGTAATGCACCTTCCAGTAAGCCTGGGTCTCAGGTACAAGCTTCCTTCTAAGGCCTGACTTCATAGCACATGAATCTTTCCTCATCTGCAGGTCCATCAGCCAATCACACTATGGGCTCTGTGATTCCAGCAGGGACTGACCCATTTTGCACAGTTTAGCCCCTGATCATCTGGAGTAGTTAAAATGGATTACACACGTTAAAAAAAATTTCATCATACGACATAATCAAGTCTTTTTTTTTTAATTTTTTTATTTTTTGACAGACAGAGTGGACAGTGAGAGAGAGAGACAGAGAGAAAGGTCTTCCTTTTTTCCGTTGGTTCACCCCCCCAATGGCCACTGCGGCCGGCATACCGCACTGATCCGAAGGCAGGAGCCAGGTGCTTCTCCTGGTCTCCCAAAGAGTGCAGGGCCCAAGCACTTGGGCCATCCTCCACTGCACTCCCGGGCCACAGCAGAGAGCTGGCCTGGAAAAGGGGCAACCGGGACAGAATCCGGTGCCCCGATTGGGACTAGAACCCGGTATGCCGGCGCCGCAGGTGGGGGATTAGCCTAGTGAGCCACGGTGCCGGCCATAATCAAGTCTTGATTATAATAACAGGATGAGAAAGAATCGCTATCAGCAGTAGCAGCAGCTATCAAAATAAAACCAGACCATTATCCAAAGTCAAGAGAAAAGTCAGCAATGAAATGAAAATGGCTACCACAACTGTACATGAAACTCTTTTTATCCCCTGCCACTATCTGCAGGATGGAGTCTTTTTTTTTTTTCTTTTTTTTTTTTTTGACAGGCAGAGTGGACAGTGAGAGAGAGAGAAAGGTCTTCCTTTGCCGTTGGTTCACCCTCCAATGGCCGCCGCGGCCGGCGCGCTGTGGCCAGTGCACCACGCTGATCCGATGGCAGGAGCCAGGTACTTATCCTGGTCTCCCATGGGGTGCAGGGCCCAAGCACTTGGGCCATCCTCCACTGCACTCCCTGGCCACAGCAGAGAGCTGACCTGGAAGAGGGGCAACCGGGACAGAATCCGGTGCCCCGACCGGGACTAGAACCCGGTGTGCCGGCGCCACAAGGCGGAGGATTAGCCTAGTGAGCCGAGGCAACGGCCAGGATGGAGTCTTTACTTGCACACATTTACCGGCAGATAAACCAGTTTACCTTGTAACACTAATTTCTCTTGTTTTTCCCTCAACATAGAAGAAAAAATTCCAAGTTCGTAGATTTTTTTCCTAAACCAACTGAAAGATCTGGTGGCTAACTGTGTATATACATATTTTGTTATTTTTTATTTTTTTTTTTATTTGACAGAGTTAGACAGTGAGAGAGAGAGAGACAGAGAGAGAGGTCTTCCTTTCCGTTGGTTCACCCCCCAAATAGTTGCTACGGCCAGAGCTACGCCGATCTGAAGCCAGGAGCCACGTGCTTCTCCTGGTCTCCCATGCGGGTGCAGGGCCCAAGCACTTGGGCCATCCTCCACTGCACTCCCGGGCCACAGCAGAGAGCTGGCCTGGAAGAGGGGCAACCGGGACAGAATCCGGTGCCCCAACCGGGACTAGAACCTGGGGTGCTGGCACCGCAGGCGGAGGATTAGCCTATTGAGCCGCGGCTCCGGCCACACTTCTTTTTTTTAAACAAACAAATTTATATAGAGCTGTCCTAAAATAACATTTTCATATTAATTTGAAGTATTACCTCAGATGTATGAGGTAGCGTAATAACCGTTCTTCGGTATGTCGGATGTTCTCTTTATTAATATTTCTCTTCATTTCTTGTTTAACAGGAACAGAAAAAGTTCTTTGTCGTAGGAATGTCTGATGATTGGCTGGCATATCTCTCAAGTCATATATCACAACAAACATCTTCACCACAGTCTTATTAGGATTAAATAAGGTCTGAAGAAAGAATAGAGAATTATACTTTAAAAACAGCGATTTGTTGACATGAATGAGAATTTACCATACCAATAATTAAGTAGGCTTTTTAATAACAAGTGAATCTCACTGGATATAATTCAGTATCATAGATAAGCAAAATTTCAAAATTTTGAAAAATATTTTTAAAAACATTCCATATAAGTTTTTATATCACAATAAAAAATCCTGTAACAAATCAAAATTTTTGGTCAGCAATTTCATATTAAAAGCAATATATAACTTTTATTCCTTATTCAGATTTTTAAGAAATAATTCTGCAAGCTTAAGCAAAATACACCTTTTTTGGGTTAAGCTATTTCAGTTCAATTATTTGACATTGTTATTATCAGCTTTGCTAAAGAGTATCAGCTGCAAAATTCTCAAGATAGAGTTTTCATTTTCCCTCACATTTTAATTGTGGGTAAACAGAACTTTCTAAATAAAACAGTTCAATAAACCAGAATTCTTGGTGCTTTAGGTACATATGTTTATTGTAAAATTAAAAGTAGGTGTTCAAAGAAGAGATTTTTTTCATATTTGGAAATTTTTCCAAGTTTAGAAAATTAAGCTCACTGTTATTAGAGCCAAAGTACTCATGTCCTCACTTGATAATCATTTCAAAATCTGCAGTAATGTGAGGATTTCATTTTTAAACATATCATCTTAGAGCAAAATATGTATCCTTAATGAACACTGAATTGAATTCAATTAATACTTGGCTATGAATAAATGAAGGAACATTATTTTAAAAAGCACTAATTTTTAAATTAAACCCCAAGCTGCTGATCTAACTTTAACCAAATTACCAACACATCAATAGGTAACTTGGTGCCCGTGCTTTCAGAAGCTCATCCGTGGCACTGGACATCACTCACTGAATCGAAATAAGAAATATATCAATATTATGATCCAATTTTTGCAATCTAGTGAGTCTTAAGATTAAGGCTAATACATTCAAAAACCACAACAACAAGCATGCCAGGAGTTCAAACCACGTTCATAAATTATTAAACTATATAAAGAATGAAAGACATACTCAAATTAACTTTTAACATCACAGTCTCCAAACAAAAGCTCAATGTGCTACCTCTGGGTTTATGTCTCATTATTATGACAATAGACAGTTAGCTTTCCAATGACCTATGCTTTCTCATGAGCCAGACAGCCAGGGGCAAGTGAACAGAAGATTATTATTTTAGTTCAAGCAAACCATTCAACATAAAACTAATATATTAATGTGCAGTGACTCTTATTAAATATATATATTACAATATATACATATGTGTACTGATTGTACAGTATCATGTTTCAGTCTGGTAAAATATGAAATAAACAAATGTACAGATTATTTGTCGTATTAGAACAATGGTGATACACACTGAGGCTAAACTTCATAAAAAGACATGCTGGGTGTCTGATATTTGGCCTGCTAGCTGGCACACCAGTTGCAATACTCATGTCTCATATAAGAGTAGTTGGGTTTGATGCTTGTCTCTGGCTCTTGACTCCAGTTTCCTGCTGGTGCAGACCCTGAATGGTGTGATGATGGCTCAAGTGATTGGGTTGCTAGTACCCATGGGAGACCCAGATTGAGTAACAGGTTCCTGACTCAGGCTTGAGTTGTTGTGGCCTTTTGGGGAGTGCGCAGGCTGCCTCTCTTTCCTTTGTTTTCCAATAAATTAATTACAATTACAATTACAATAAAAAAAGGCTTGTTGAACTAGAAATTATACTAAATGCAAAGAATAAGCCTCAGCTATGATCCTTTCCACTCTGCGAGATTCCTTTCAGTCTGCAAACTTCGATAAACTTGTGGGCTTGCAGGATTATACTGGGTCAAACCTGGATATGAATTCAACTGCATACTGGCCTTGATATCAAGTTACAAGAATAACTGCTATGGGCTAGAAGAATTCTCCCGAGCCAAAATGAGATTAATGCCTAGATCAAAAGGAATGATGCCTTCTCTGCCCTGACATTTGTCAGGTTACATTTGTGTTTTACATGATCATCTCATCAGATCACATTTGGGAAATATTGCACAACGGATAATATTTTTTCTAGTATTCCTGCCAAAGCAATAATAATATTCAGGTTTCCCTTTTAAATATATCAATCTCAATCTGCCTTAATTTATTAAATAGAAGGAAACAGTAATGTTAGGCTCTAATTAAACTGGAAAGAGCTCATTTAAGTTATGCAAATAGTAATATATTATTTTTCTGTAACATTCACCTTGATCAGCTTATTAATGCTTTCCTTTTATGGAGGTCCCCAAATGGTCACTTCTGGGGCAGAGCAGGGAAACTCCAAACCAAGCTGCAGGCCCACTGTTACTTACCAAAGTTGGTGCAGCAGCAGTAGCAGGAGAAAGGGCTAAGTTCTATATGTATGTGAGAGAATGATTATTGCAATTGTAGACTATAAAACACATACCACTTGTATTGTTCCTGAAGGAGGTACTCGATAACCCCTTTTACCAAGGGACTCTAAAGTAATCACACCCTTGAAATAAAAGAAGAGAAATTGAGTACAAACTGATGCATAATGTATATAAAAGACTAAAATAAGGATAAATCATACATTTATTAAAATTTCATAATTCTATCTCTATGGATAAAAAGTTGAAGTTAACAAAGATACCTTCTATGAGTATGAAATAGTAAGGGTTTTGCCTCTAAGAAAACAACTCACTGTTTGTCCTAGAGAAGTTGCAATAAACAATACATAATATCAGTGGCCACACTGCTTAAAATTTCTAGTAAGGTATAAGAAGTTCCCTAATTAAAAGAAAAAAAAGGACATTATAGGATTATTCCCATGTCGCTTGGAAGAAAGGGAGAATGAATAAGCCAAACAATTCATTGCTCTTTGGATATAGAAAAAGTCACAAGTGTGGAAGGATCTAAGTTGTGGCCAAAAACAAAGTTAATTCTTCAGTCAGGGAGCTGAAGTAAATTATATCTCTGAATTTCTGACTAGAGACAGGAAACAAAGCAGAAAGGAAATTTGAGAATTTAGGATCCCTACCTGGGAATTACTTTATAGAACAGACATTTGAGACAACACAGAAAATGAAGTTTCAATCAGAAACTTTTTTTTTCTTTCTTTTTTTTTTTTTTTTTTGACAAGCAGAGTGGATAGTGAGAGAGAGAGAGAGAGAGAGAGAGAGAAAGGTCTTCCTTTTGCCGTTCAATCAGAAACTTTTAAGACTGGTTTGCTCTATACAAAGGCTACAAAATCCAACTTTCTTTTTCTTTTCTTTTTTTTCTTTTTTGAGAGAGAGAGAGACAGAGAAAAAGGTCTTCCTTACATTGGTTCACCCCCAAAATGGCCGCTACGTGCTGTGCCGATCCAAAGTCAAGAGCCAGGTGCTTCCTCCTGGTCTCCCATGCGGGTGCAGAGCCCAAGCACTTGGGCCATCCTCCACTGCCTTCCCAGGCCACAGTATAGAGTCGGACTGGCAGAGGAGCAGCCGGGACAGAACCGGCACCTCAACCGGAACTAGAACCTGGGGTACCGGCCCCGCAGGCGGAGGATTAGCCCAGTGAGCCGTGGTGCTGGCCACAAAACCCAACTTTCTAAGAATTAGTATTTCTTCATAAATAATCACATATCATGTTGTACCTTAGTCACAATCTTATTAAGGTATTGCTTTTTTTGGCCACTTACCTGTAAGTTAAGGAATCTAAGAATCCAAACTTATTTTAAATCAGAACACAATAGATTCAAGGGCTAAGGTTTGAGTTAATGTTAAAGCTAAATTAGGGTCACTGCAACAGAGTTGTCTAAAGGGTACTGGCATCCTCAAGTTATTCTGAGACTAAAAAAATGGTGCTCAGACCAGCAGCACTTGTGAACTGATAAGAAATGCAGAAAGTCTGGTCTCTCCCTAGATCGACCAAGTCAAATCTATATTTTAACAAGGCTCCCCAGATGATATATGTACATCAGAGTTTGAAAGAGACTGCTCTAGTATGTGAAGTGGGTTTTTTTTTTTTTTTTGAGGCGGATGCTCTAAATACTGCAGAAGTCCAAATAATATAAATTAAGTATAAATTAATACCAGGTAAGTTCAAACTGAATGTGTGAAAGCATCTTAATAATCCAGATAACCATATGACTACAGCTAGTAATTTTCAAATAGCTTTAAAAAACAGTGATTCGTGGGGCTGGCACTGTGGCAAAGCGGGTTGGCGCCCTGCCCTGGGGTGCCGGCAACCCATATGGGCACTGGTTCAAGTCCGGGCTGCTCCACTTACGATCCAGCTCTCTGCTGTGGCCTGGGAAGCAGTGGAGGATGGCTATTTGGGATCCTGCATCTGCACAGGAGACCTGGAAGAAACTCCTGGCTCCTGGCTTCAGATCAGTGCAGCTCTGGCCATTGCGGCCATCTGGGGAGTGAACCAGTGGATGGAGGACCTCTCTCTCCCTCTCTCTCTCTCTCTCTCTCTCTCTCTCTCTCTCACTCTGCCTCTCCTCTGTGTAACTCTGAATTTCAAATAAATAAATCTTTAAAAAAAAAAAAGTGATTCGTTTGCTTTAACTAGACTAATACTTTTTTTCCTAAACAGTTAAGTAGAACAACTGCATGCTCTACATGACATGATGCCATCATTACACATTTACATGCCAATCTATATAAAAGTAAATAGAAGGCCGGCGCCGTGGCTCAATAGGCTAATCCTCCACCTTGCGGCGCCGGCACACCGGGTTCTAGTCCCGGTCGGGGCGCCGGATTCTGTCCCGGTTGCCCCTCTTCCAGGCCAGCTCTCTGCTATGGCCAGGGAGTGCAGTGGAGGATGGCCCAGGTGCTTGGGCCTTGCACCCCATGGGAGACCAGGAAAAGCACCTGGATCCTGGCTCCTGCCATCGGATCAGCGCGGTGCGCCAGCTGCAGCGGCGGCCATTGGAGGGTGAACCAACGGCAAAGGAAGACCTTTCTCTCTGTCTCTCTCTCTCACTGTCCACTCTGCCTGTCAAAAAATAAAAAAAAATTAAAAAAAAAAAAAAAGTAAATAGAAAACAGGACTATCCCATCAAGTGACATTTCTCGAGTTTCTTTCTTTTTTTTTTTTTTTGACAGGCAGAGTGGACAGTGAGAGAGAGAGACAGAGACAGAAAGGTCTTCCTTTTGCCATTGGTTCACCCTCCAATGGCCGCCGCGACCAGCGCACCGCGCTGATCCGAAGGCAGGAGCCAGGTACTTATCCTGGTCTCCCATGGGGTGCAGGGCCCAAGCACTTGGGCCATCCTCCACTGTACTCCCTGGCCACAACAGAGAGCTGGACTGGAAGAGGAGCAACCGGGACAGGACCGGCGGCCCCAACCGGGACTAGAACCCGGGGGGTAACAGCGCCACAGGTGGAGGATTAGCTAAGCGAGCCGTGGCACCGGTCATTTATTTCCTTTAATACATAAAATTTTCTGACTGATTTCAGAACACAATAGTAGTAACTAAAACAACTTATAAAGAATAAATGTGCAGTTCTGGAAAACTTTTAAGTCAGCACTTTAAAACAATTTCTAAACAAGGTAATAGCATTTGAAAGTTAGAAATTTTAGAAAAGGATTAAGAAATTTTTAGAATTTACTAATATTGCATTTGATATTTCTTATTTTCATAATTTCACTATTTTAATTGATCAGCATGTTAATAATTATAGCTACAAAGAGCTGTAGTGTTTAACACAAAAAGTAGCAATGTATTTTCTTCTTGCATTTTAGGATAGAAGAATAAGGATAAGATAAACTAATTTTACTCACATTTTTATATTAAAACTCCTCAAATTATTGAATATAGAATATGCAAAAAATAAGTAGAAACCTGAAAGAAGTCGATCTTGATTTGGTTCATTAGAAATGGAAACCATACATGGCCCTGATAGTATGAAAAACTACATGTCACAGCCTAAATTTGCTATTGACATATCTGCTTTAGCTATTTTGCCTGGTTTCACCATATAATAGCTTCTAAACAGCTAAATCTTGTCATAAAACAACTGCAAAACATTTTTACTATTCATTCTGAACTGAGAAATTACATGGCTCTGAGTCAATCTTGAAGGAATTACTTGATGAAAAGTTCTATACCACCTTTACACCACAAGATAGAATTTTTTGTGCTAGAACTTTACCTTTGTTACTCATTTGTATAATTTGTGATGCAAAGTCTCAAAGTTACCAATAGAGCAATAGGTTACTATTAGAGTAATAAAAAGGAGTTTTGTGTTTCAGTTCTGCTGATCCATGGTATATATTATCTTTCCTTTTTTTTTTTTTTCTTTTGACAGGCAGAGTGGACAGTGAGAGAGAGAGAGACAGAGAGAAAGGTCTTCCTTTGCCATTGGTTCACCCTCCAATGGCCGCTGCGACCGGCATGCTGCGGCCGGCGCACCACGCTGATCCGATGGCAGGAGCCAGGTTACTTATCCTGGTCTCCCATGGGGTGCAGGGCCCAAGCACCTGGGCCATCCTCCACTGCACTCCCTGGCCACAGCAGAGGGCTGGCCTGGAAGAGGGGCAACCGGGACAGAATCCGGTGCCCCTACCGGGACTAGAACCCGGTGTGCCGGCGCCGCTAGGTGGAAGATTAGCCTACTGAGCCGCGGCACCGGCCCATGGTATATATTATCTTATAAAACATAGTAAGTCCTTTGAAAACAGACTAACCTACCCAAAGATAAAAAATATTTCCTGAAGAACAAAAGTAATTATATTAATTTACAGGAGAAAATATTTGTGGTCTAAGATCTGGACTGCAGAGTTGGCACTGTGGCTCATTGCTTGCAATGCCCACCATCTCACATCTGGGCGTGGTCTGAGTCCTGGTTGCTCCACTTCCAATCCAGCCCCCACTTCTCATTCAGGAAAGTAGCAGAAGATGGCTCAAATACTTGGGCCCCTGCCATGCACGTGGGAGACCTCTCTCCCTCTCTCCCTCCCCACCCTCCCTAAAGAGATTTGGACAAGGCCATTCACAAAGGGAACTTATTTCTAATAAGTAAAGTGACTTAGCAAAAAAATAAGGGATAGAGATAGTTGATTAAAGAATATTATCAGAGAAAAGGAAGTCAGAGAGTCTTAAAAGGATAAATGAACTCAAAACACTAACCTCATTTATATCCTTTCCAATACTTATTCAAATTTGGTGATCATTTGTATGTATCCATATACTTTATAAATATAGTGACAACATACTTTATATCCCTAATACTTTATTTTTTTAAATATCGATAATTTTTTTAAAATTAATGTGTTGCTTTTTCATACACAGTTCAAATTACCTCTTTCTTATGAATTTCTCTCAAAGATAATTACTTAGGCTGACTTTAAGCCAAATCACTTTTTTATCCTATTTCTAAATCACCCTAATGGTCACCAGGGATTCTGTTGAGAAATGACAGAACAGGGCCAGCGCTCTGGTGTAGTCGGCCTCTGCCTGTGGTGCCAGCATACCACATAAGTGCTTGTTCCTGTCCTGGCTGCTCCTCTTCCAATCCAGCTCTCTGCTTATAGCCTTGGAAAGCAGTAGAAGATGGCCCAAGTGCTTGGGCCCTTGCACCCACATGGAAGACCAAGAAGAAGCTCTTGGTTTCTGGCTTCTGATAGGCCCAGCTCCGGGCATTGTGGCCATTTGGGGAGTAAACCAGTGGATGGAAGACCTCTCTCTCTCTCTGCTTCTTCCTCTCTCTGTAACTCTACCTCTCAAATAAATAGATGAAATCTTTAAAAAAAATGAGATTATAGTGTTCAAGATTTTAACTTTCTATCCCATTTTACTATGTGCCAACAGAAAATGTGAAACTGATGAGACTTCAAGGTATCCTAGAAAAGAAATATTGGTGTCTTTATAGCTGATTTCTAGTATTGTAAGTATCCCAGTATGATAGGCATTTATTCTAGTACTTAACTTATGTTAGTAGCAATTTCTACTTTATTAACTGTCAAAAATTAGCAGTAATTTTTCCAAAAGCATACTGGAAAAGTAGGGCCATCTTTCTACAACATATAAATAACAGCTGGTAAATGAGATACTTAGGTAAGTTTCGGGGGGAGGGGAGGTTCTGTTATTATTTGATAATAACCAATGTTGGGTATTTTCAGGATTATCCTCTATACATATATATTTGAGAAAACTTTGAAAAAATGAGTAGACATCAATTTTCTTTTCCTATCAAACTGAAACTGACAAAGTTCTTGACTCAAAAGTTTCACCTTTAAACTGGAGAAAATTTAAATAATCTTACTTGAGAAAATTGGGCCAATAACAAGGAGGCCATATTTAAGTCCCTAAAAAGTAGTTTCTCTTCCTCTCTGTTGTCCCTCTCCTCATTATGCAGAAGTCTCTGTTCTCAGTTTTTATTAATTACAAAAGATACTGTTGCTAAAACCTAGAAGGCATGGCAGTGGAACCAGTTGGACCAGGTTACAAGTTAGAAAACCATGTCTATAGTGATTTGTATTTCCCAGTGTAAGGCCTAACATAAAAACTCACTTTTGATTTCAAATATGATACTACCACTGTAAACTTTTTATAGACTTCCATTGCTAGTCACTTATTCTTTGCTTTTTGGAAATTTTGTGATACTAATCATACACCAGAATTCTATATCATTTTGCCATTTGAAGGCTTATTTTACCTATAATACATTGGAATAAAACACTGGAAAAGTGAAATCATAGGACTGATCTTAATGTTCAAAGCTGTACTCTAATTCTTCTTAGCTCTTTAACTTTCTACTAAGACATTGGCTTGAGTCAGAAAGAGTTAGGATTCATTTATTCTGCTTTGTTTTAAGATTTATTTATTTATTATAAGAGTTACACAGAGAGGCTGGTGCTGTGGCGCAGAGGGTTAAAGCCTTGGACTAAAGTGCCGACATCCCATATGGGCACCGGCATCCCATATGGGTGCTGGTTTGAGTCCTGGCTGCTCCTCTTCTGATCCAACTCTCTGCTATGGCCTAGGAAAGCAGTAGGAGATGGCCTAAGTCCTTGGGCCCCTGCACCTACGTGGGAGACCTGGAAGAAGCTCCTGGCTCCTGGCTTCAGATTGGCGCAGCTCCAGCCATTGTGGCCATCTGGGTAGTGAACCAATGGATGAAAGACCTTTCTCTCTGTCTCTTTCAACTCTCTGTAACTCTTTCAAATAAACAAAATCATAAAAGAAAAGTTCTTATAAAAAAAAAAAAAAGAGTAACAGAGAAAGAGAGATCTTCCATTGCTGGTTCTCTCCCCAGGAGGCAGCAATGGCCAGTGCTGGGCCAGGCTAATACCAGAAGCTTTATCCAGGTCTCCCACGTAGGTGGTAGGGGTCCAAGTACTTGGGTCATCTTCAGCTGCTTTTTCCAGCCCAGTAACTGGGAGCTGGATTGCAAGTGGAGCAGCCAGGACATGAACCTGTACCCAAATGGGATGCCTGCATTGCAGGCAGCAGCTTTACCCACTACACCACAACAACAGCCCCAGAAACTGTGGTATTCTAAAAGAACTTTAGGATTAGACAGGAAAGATCTGAAAACCACACAGGAAAAAGGGGAGTAGGAAGCCCTTATATGAGCCTTAGGCCAACAAACTCTTACCTAAACTCCACTGGGATAAGGGTCACATTGGAAGGCAACCCTTGTATGATGAGAGTGCACAGAAAGCTCTCAAGAATTTGCATGAAAGCAGTAAAATGAAATTATGGTGTCAATAATCAATTTTCTAAGACTTATTTATTTACTTATTTGAAAGTCAGAGTTACAGAAGGGAGAAAGAGAGAGGGAGGGAGGGAGAAAGGGAGGGAGGAAAAGAGTTATCTTCCATCTGCTGGTTCACTCCCATTCAAATGGCCGCAATGGCCATGGCTGGGCCAGGCCAAAGGCAGTAGTCAAGAACTTCATCTGGGTCTCCCTCGTGAGTCTAGGGGCCCAAATTACTTGGGCTATCTTCCACTGCTTTCCCAGGTGCATCCTCAGGGAGCTGGTTTAGAAGTAGAGCAGCTGGGACTTGAATTGGTGCCCATATGTGATGCTGGTGCTGTAGATGGCAGCTTAACCCACTGTGCCACAAGACTGAAACTCACTAATCAATTTTTATTTTTTTTTTCTGAATCACATAGAAACAAGTAAATTTTAAGCACCATTCTCAAATGCAAAAGGGGTAATCTGATATTTGAGCTACTTTAGAAAGAAGTTGTGAGGTATTATTTTGATATATTACTCTGTATTCAGCTTACAATTTTCCCTCAGGGAATACTTTATACTTTTAGGCATTGCACAAAAACACTTAAAGACATTTGTCATTAAGTAGGTTCATTTTGGCAGAAAAAGACAATTTTAAAAATACTTGCCATATAAGGAGAGGGAGCATTATCATCCGAAACACTGTAGAATGACACTTCAACTGGAAGAGTCAAATGTGTGGGGCAGAAAACACCACTTGCCCCAACCTCAGCAGTAAAACCATCAACAATGCCGAGAGGATCTAAACGATAGTTCAAGACAGATTCCTAGAAGAAATAAATGTTAAAAAAAAGCAATTAGAAAAATTAATATATTTGTTCATCTATCTTGAGAGCTTGTTTGGAGGTTCTAGCAAGGGAGTGCAGCTACTCGTATACCCTTGACCGAAGACCGGTCCTCCTCTAGTGGGCAAGATCGTCCTCTTCAAACAAGTGCACAGCTTTCAGGAGGGACGCATATGGAGGAGTGGTGGAGTAGGAAGGGGACACCCGCCTAGCCAGCCAGATCAGCCGAATCAATCCTGGTGATCAATGGGGTGACAGATGCTGCAGCCAGATTGCCCTCACATCGTGTTCATCTAGACATCAACCCCCATCTCCTATCAATCTTCAACCACACTATTCCAAGTGAAATTCCAATTTCTCTCTTAGAACTGCACCACTGGTTAGACCTAACTGTTTAATATGTTATTTTTATATCTGTATGTAAATTAAAAATATGACCTGGTGTTTCTTTCTCACAGTGCCTATTCATGATGCTAGGCATAGAAAAGCCCTTGGAATTTAACAGGTAACATGCCAAAGTTCCATAAAAAGAGGAAGCCAAGCACTTGGAACCTTAGCTGAAAAATAACTGCTTCTTTTAAAAATGTAGTTGCAGTGACCTGTGTTGTACTGCTTAATTTTAGAAAGGATAAATGTGCACTAGAAAAACCTTAAGAGTACAGAAATACAAACAATAGAGAAGTTCCTAATCCATCCTTCATTAGCCCAGTCACATTTCAATAGTTAAGACTTTCCAGATATGAGAAACACTTTAAACCCTCAGAAGCTTTCAACACATACCTGTATATATTATGAAATGTGAATAGCATTCCTCTAGTAATTATTTGAATAGAAACACTACAAACTCATGATTCTAATGGTCTGTACAATCTAAATTGGAAACAGTGATGCATCAGCTGTACTAAAATCTGGTCAAAAAGCTAAGACCAATGACCTGTATTACAACCAGCCTTCTATTATTCCCTTCCTGCACTACAACCAATCCAATCTATACCCTGCTGATTTTACCCTCAGTCTCAAGGAGTCTTCTTTATCCCTACCACCACTAACCAAGGTCGATCCTCATCCAAACAAATGCAAAATCTAATTATAGTCTGTCACTCCCTAGTGAATTCTTTGTACTACTATCACAGTCTTTTATTTAAAAAAAAAAAAAAGTCTTATATCATTCACCAGCTTAAAAATATTGTTTTCCTGTTTTCTGTAGAATAAAGTCAAAGCTCCACAGCAAGGCATCTAAGTGCTACTCTACTCCACCTTACCTCCTCATCACCTCCTTAAATGCACAGAGCCCCATGATCCAGTTCCAGGTCATGCATTTCAACGCCACCCGATCTTTTCACTACTTTTACACATGCAGCTTTGCATATGGTGGTTCCCTCTTTCAGAAATCTCTTGCTATTTCCCATGTCATGTATAATTTCACTTGGCAAATTCCTGCATATCTTTTCTGACCATTTCTCAGTAAAGCTTTCCCCAATTCCTTTAGCAGAAAACAGCAGATGTGTAAGTACTGAGGACTTGGGTTTATAAATTATTTCTATTTCCTTCTTCTCCAATAGACTATAAACCTAAGGCAGGAACTTCATCATTTAGCATCATATTCCAAGCATATAGCACAACATATAGTAGGGTGATCACAAAATGTTTCTTAAATAAGAAACCTATTCTAAATACAGAAAAAATTTTCCTAGGAAAAGCAAATAGAGAAATGCTTGTGGATAAAATGAACAATTAATAATAGTTGCTAACTTTATCTAAGATAATTTAGAGCTTTTTGAATTTAATACATTAGGACAGAGTACATGCTAGGCCCTACTCACTGTAAAGTGGCAAGAAAAGGAAACAAAAGGCAGATGGATAACAAATAAAACTGTCCCTATTTGTAATTGATATGATTGTCCACATTAAAAAAAAAAAAGTGCACAGAATCTTTAACAAGATCAAGTGAGCTAAGCAAGATCACAGGTGTTACACATGCATACAACTCATATTTGAATATACTAGCAATGAACAGGGAATTAATTTATATGTATGATTTATAATAACATCAGAAAACATGAAATGCTCATGTATAACTTTATGAAAGTATGCCAAAATTCTGTATCCTGAAAACTATAAAAAAACTGATGAAAGGTGCCAGCGTTGTGACATAGCAGGTAACACCACAGCCTGCAATCCCAGCATCTCATATGGGTGCCAGTTCGACTCCTGGCTGCTCCAGTCATAATCCATCTCCCAGCTAATGCGTCTTTGAAGAACAGTGGAAGATGGCCCAAGTTGGGTCTCTGCACTCATGTGGGAGACCCAAAAGAAGCTCAAGGCTCCCAGCCTTGGCCATTGCAGCCATTTGGGGAGTGAACCAGCAAATGGAAGATCTTTCTCTCTCTCTCTAACTCTGCTTTTCAAACAAATAAAAATAAATCTTTAAAAAACTTATGAAATAAATAAAAGAATATGTAAATGAATAAACTTGATGGATTGGTAGGCTTAACAACTTCAAATATCAATTTCCCACAAATTGGTCTCCACGAATTAGACATCTATATGCATAAAAATGAACCTTGACCACACATCTCATATCATATACAAAGATTAAAATAGATCACATATCTACACGTGAAAAAAACTTCTAGGGGCCAGTGCTGTAGTGTAGTAGGCTAAACCTTTGGCGCCAGCTTCCTATATGGGCACTAGTTCACATTTCAGCTTCTCCTCTTCTCATCCAGCTCTCTGCTATGACCTCGAAAAGCAGTAGAAGATGCCCTATGTGCTTGAGCCACTGCACTCGCATGGGAGACCCGGAAGAAGCTCTTGGGCTGCTGGCTTCGGGTCAGCTCAGCTCTGGCTGTTGCAGCTATTTGGAGAGTGAACCGGCAAATGGAGGACCTTTCTCTTTGCCTCTCCCTCTCTTGTAACTCCATCTCTCAAACAATAAAACCTTTAAAAAATTTAAAAAAAATACAAACTTTTAAAAGAAAACCTTTGTGACCTTGGGTTAGGCCAGTGGTTCTCAACTAGGGGACACAGGGCAATGTTTGGAAACATTCTTTGCTTGCTCATCAAGAGTATACTACTGTTGGGATCAAGTAAGTTAAGGTCTAAGATTCTGCTCAACATTCTGGGATGCAGACAGCCCCCTTGTAATAAATAATTGTCTAGCAAAAATATCAATAGTGCCAAAGTAAAAAAGACTAGGCCTAGGCAAGGATTTTTCAAAACACAACATCAAAAGCAAGATACACGAAAGAAAATAATAAATTAGACCTCAGAAAAGTTAAAATCTTTTGTTCTTCAAAACACAGTGTTCCAAAAACGTAAAGCCAAACTTCAGTCTTGAAGAAAATAGTTGGAAAACATATATGCCTATATGGCAAGAAGCACTGAAAAAGAGGTTCAAGGTGATTATTCATTAGGCAAATACAAATTAAAACCATAATAATTAAAATGAAAACGACTGCCTATTACAAACAGTGGCCAGGATGTAGAGGAGCTTGAACTGTCACACAATGCTTGTACCAATTAAAATATGGCACAGCCACTTTGGAAAATAGTTTGGTAGTTTTTTTTTTTTTTTTAAGATTTATTTATTTATTTGAAAGTCAGAGTTACACAGCGAAAGGAGGAGGAGGAGAAGGAGAAGGGGGAGAGGGAGAGGCAGAGGGAGAGAGGGGGAGAGGGGGGAGAGGGGGGAGAGGGGGGAGATTGATTGATCTTCCATTCACTGGTTCACTCCCCAACTGGCCACAACAGCCAATCTGAAGCCAGGATCCCGGAGTTTCTTCCAGGTCTCCCACACAGGTATAGGGGCTCAAGGTCTTGGACTGTCTTCTACTGCTTTACCAGACTACAGCAGAGAGCTGGATGGGAAGAGGAGCAGCTGGAACTCAAACCAGTGCCCATACGGGATGCCCGTACTGCAGGCTGCCGCTTTACCTGCTATGCCACAGTGCCTCCCCCTGGGTAGTTTCTTGAAGAGTTATATATACAACTACCCTACTACTCAGATTTTTTTTAGAGTTATTTATTTATTTGAAAGAGAAAGAAGAAGCAGAGGCAGAGAGATACAGAGATCTTCCATCCACTGATTCACTCCCCAGATCACAGCAATGGCTAGGGCTGGGCCAGGCCTAAGTCAGGAGCCAGGAGCTTCTTCTGGGTCTCCCATATGGGTGCAGGGGCCCAAAGACTTGGGCCCTGGGCCATTCTCTGCTGCTTTCTCAGGTACACAAGTGGGAGCTAGATCATAAGTGGAGCAGCTGTGACTCAAATGGAGCCCATATGGGATATGGGCACTGCAGGTGGTGGCTTTACCTACTACGCCACAGCACTGGCCCCTACACAGACTTTATATTCTTTTCAAAATGAAAATTTATGTCCACACAAAAATTAATACATGAATTTAGCTGTAGTTTATTTTTGCTAGCCAAGAAAGAGAGACAGCCTAAATTTCTAGAATCAGGTGAACGAACAGATTGTTGCATATCTGCACAACAATAATAAAAAGGAATATTTTGTAGAATCTAATACACAGGACAACATGGATAATCTCAAAATAATGATGGTGAGTGAAAGAAGCCACCAAACCAGTGTTCCAAGAGAAAATATAAGTCCATTTATATAAAACTCTAGCAAATACAAGATATTTTATAGTGACAGTGCAATTCCCTAATATGGGAAAAATAACTCATTTCTGATTATTGACAATATTATACTGGACTGAACTGACAGAAGAAGGGAATCACAGGAATAGATATGACAGGTTTTATAGTAGAAAACTCTAAATTGTGGCAATAAAAGATGACTAATTAGCCACAGAAATCAGATGGACAGCCTTTTACTTGGCTATTATTCTTGGTCATTTTATTTATAGAAATTATCTAAGGCTGCACAAATAACACCAAAATATCAAGATTATCCTTAACAACATTATAGGACTAAGACTTTTCCCTGTTTCATGAAACAAGACCAATATGCCAAGTTAATAATTAAAGTCCATCCTCCACCCCCTTGCTTTTTTTTGTTTGTTTAAGATCTATTTACTTATTTGAAAATCAAAGTTACAGGTAGATGGGGAGAGCCAGAGAAAAATCTTCTGTCCGCTGGTTCATTCCTCAGATGGCCACAGTAGCCAGAACTGGGCCAGGCTGAAGCCAGGAGCCAGGAGCTTTTTCCAGGTCTTCTGGGTGGCAAGGGCTCAAATACTTGGGCTATGTTCCATTGCTTTTCCCAGGACATTAGCAGGGAGCTGGATAGGAAGTGGAACAGCTGAGACATGAGCTGGCACCCATACGGGATACTGGCATTGCAGGCAGTGACTTTACTAGCTACACCACAACACTGGCCTCTCTTTATTTTATTATTATTATTATTGTAAAGATTTATTTTTATTTATTTTAAAAACAGAGTTAGAGAGAGAGGTAGAGACAAAGAGAAAAAGGTCTTTCATCTATTGGTTCACTCCACAAATGGCTCCAACAGCTGGAGCTGAGCTGATCCAAAGCCAAGAACCAGGATCTTCTTCTAGGTCTCCTACATGGGTGCAGGGGCCCAAGGACTTGGGCCATCCTCTGCTCCTTTCCCAGGTGCATTAGCAGGGAGCTGGATTGGAAGTTGAACAGCTGGCCCTATATGGGATTGCCGGTACTGCAGGCTGGTGCTTTAACCCACTATGCCACAGTGCCAGCCCCTCTTTAATTATTTTGTAAAGACTTTTTATTTATTTGAATGTCAGAGTTACAGAGGGAGAAAGGGGGGAGCGAGAATACCATCCCCCCTTTTAAACAGCCAGAGGGTGTCAAATTCACTAAGTAATTAAGCCAGTCCCAAAGGGACAAATATCATATGTTCTCCCTGATTGGCGACAACTAACTGAGCACCAAAGGGGAAACTTGTTGAAGTGAAATGGACACTATGAGAAACAGTGACTTGATCAGCTCTTGTCCTGACGGTTGATGTACAATGTAATACTTTATCCATTTTAGTATTTTTTTTGTTCTAGTACCATTGGTTGAACTCTGTAATTAACACACAATTATTCTTAGGTGTTTAAATTTTAGCTGAAAAGTGATTCCTGTTAGGAATTTGGAAAACATCATGTTGAGTGAAATAAGCCAATCCCAAAGGGACAAATACCACTTGTTCTCCTTGATAGGTGACAACTAACTGAGCACCAAAAAGGAAACCTGTTAAAGTGAAATGAACACTATGAGAAACGGTGACTTGATCAGCCCTCACCCTGACTGTTGATGAGCAGCTTAATATGTTATCCCTCTTCGTATTTTTTTTGTTTGTTCTACTTAATACTTTTGGTTGAATACTGTAATCAATACACAATTCTTCTTAAGTGCTGAAACTTAACTGAAAAGTGATCCCTGTTAAATATAAGAGTGGGAATGAGAGAGGGAAGAGATGTGCAATTCGGGACATGCTCAAGCTGACTTACCTCAAATGGTAGAGTTAGAAACATACCAGGGGATTCGAATTCAATCCCATCAAGGTGGCATGTACCAATGCCATCTCACTAGTCCCAGTGATCAATTTCTGTTCACAACTGATCATAATGATAGGACTAAGAACCAAAGGGATCACATAAACAAGAATAGTGTCTGCAAATACTAGCTGATAGAATCAAAAAGGGAGAGAATGATCCAACATGGGAAGTGAGATACACAGCAGACCCATAGAATGGCAAATGTCCTAACAGCACTCTGGCCTCATAATCAGCCCTTAAGGCATGTGGATCTGGCTGAAATGCCCATGAGAGTATTTCAGGCATGGAAAGCCAAGACACTCTGGGGGAAAAAAAACCTAAATGAAAGATCTCCGTGAGTGAGATCCCAGTGGAAAGAATGGGTCATCAAAGAAGGAGGTACCTTTCTCTGAAGGGAGGAGAGAACTTCCACTTTGACCATGGCCTTGTCTAAAAATGATCAGAGTCAGTGAACTCAGGGGGCTTCCATAGCCTTGGCAGCTCATGACAAGAGCCTAGGGTGATTACTGATGCCATAAACAAGAGTGTCAATTTGTTAAGTCAACAACAGGAGTCACTGTGCACTTACTCCTCATGTAGGATCTTTGTCCTTAGTGTGCTGTACATTGAGAGTTAATGCTATAACTAGTACTCAAACAGTATTTTTCACTTTATGTTTCTGTGTGGGAGCAAACTGTTGAAATCTTTACTTAATGTATGCTAAACTGATCTTCTGTATATAAAGAGAATCGAAAATGAATCTTGATGTGAATGGAAGGGGAGAGGGAGTGGATAAGGGGAGGGTTGTGGGTTGGAGGGACATTATGAGGGGGAAGCCATTGTAATCAATATTCTGTACTTTGGAAATTTATACTCATTAAATAAAAGTTAAAAAAAATTGAAAAAAATTTCACTAAGTAAAGCAGATATCAATGGTAATTATTGCAGAGTATCAACTTCATGAAAAGATGGATGTTTGGGGTGGGTGCTGTGGCACAGCAAGTTAAGCTGCTGACTGGGATGCCTACATCCCATATTAAGAGTGCCAGTTTGAGTTCCGACTACTTCACTCCTGATCAAGATTCCTGCTAATGCACCTGGGAAGGCAGTGGGTGATGGTAAATATACTTGGGTTCCTGCCATCCATATGGGAATCTTGATGGAGTTCTTGGCTTCTGGCTTTCGCCTGAACCAACCCCAGCCATTAGGGGAACCAGTAGGTAGAAGATGTCTTTCTGTGTCTCTCCTCTGTCATGCTGTTTTTTAAATAAACAAATCTTTACAAATAAGTGGATGTATGAAACGGATAGTCTCAGAATTCTGAATTTCTTAAGTCGCTTGAAAAATGTATGCATATCTGCATAAACAGAATCCTCTGAAAACAATATACCAATCATTTAACCATCTTTCCTTTTTGTAGGGTTTTCACACATCGGACTGCTCTTTTTACCTCTTAAATTTCTTGTAGTAGAAAGGTTGCTTAGCACCTGGTCCTTATAATGGCCTATGCAATTTTAATTCTATGATAGTTTAAAACATCTGACTTGATACCTTGAAGGTGACATGGAAGAGGGATAAATTTATCACAAAATACCTTTTTATTTCTATTAAAACTTTGAAAGATACCCTCAATATTAAAATAGCTATAAACATACTATTAATATATTAAAAGACAATTTTTTATTATTTATTTTAATGTATAAATATTTATTTATTTGAAAGGCAGAGTGACAGCAAGGAAGGCAGAGAGAGAGAGGTATCTTCCATCTGCTGATTCACTACCCAAATGGCTACAACAATGAGGGCTGGGCCAGTCCGAAGTCAGAAATTTGTATGGGACTCCAATGTGGGTAGCAGGGACCCAAGTATTTGGACCATCAGGTACTGCTTTTCAGAAGCATTAGTAGGAAGTAGGATTGGAAGCCAAGTAGTTAGGACTTAATTCTAGTTTCAATATGAGATACAAATGTCCTAAGCAGCAGCTTAATCCACTGTGCTACAATACTCCTTTTTATTATTAATAAAAATTCAAAATTTCAATTATTTTCTCCTAAGAACTTCACCAATTAAAATCAATTTTAAAATATTATTTACAGATTCATGTTTAAAGTTAACCTGACTCTTAACTAAAGACAACTGAATTAATGACACAACTGATCCCAAGTAGAAATACTCATATTAAATAAGGAGTACATGTATCTAAGATCTTTATCAGTTGATTTTTAAAAAAATTTTTTTGACAGGCAGTGTGGACAGTGAGAGAGAGAGACAGAGAGAAAGGTCTTCCTTTGCCATTGGTTCACCCTCCAATGGCCGCTGCAGCTGGTGCACCATGCTGATCCAAAGCCAGGAACCAGGTGCTTCCTCCTGGTCTCCCATGCGGGTACAGGGCCCAAGCACTTGGGCTATCCTCCACTGCACTCCCAGGCCACAGCAGAGAAGTGGACTGGAAAAGGAGCAACTAGGACAGAATCTGGCACCCCAACCGGGACTAGAACCCAGTGTGCCGGCGCCACAGGCAGAGGATTAGCCTATTGAGGCACGACGCTGGCCAATCAGTTGATTTTTAGAAGTAAGATTATAGAATAGATTTTAGCTTTATGGAAAAGTTACAAACAGAACACAGAGAATAATTCAATTTTTCATATCAACCTCCTTTGTCATGAAGGAACTACTACTATTAGTCCACCATAACTTTTCATGGAGTCCTAGAGACAATTTCACCCATAGAAGATATGGTCAATTCTAACTTCCTGGCTATGGAGTCAGATAACTCTATCCCACGTGATTTCACCCAAGCACTCTATCTCTTTTAATAGATAATCCAATTCTATGATACCACTATCAACTATTGCTCCAACTTCCCTTGTCACAAAAATAAAAAAGAAAAAAGAATTTCAAGGTTTTGGAAAAAGACAATATATTTATTCCATTTTACAAAGTTAAAGACATAAATGACACCCTAGACACAGGTGAAATTAAGAAATTTCAAATCATAAAATAGCGTCAAAACATATTACCTCAAAATTTCCAAGAAGACTAAGACTTGTTATAGGTGGGGCACTAGAACTCAAAAACGGCTTTTCATGAATATCTGGATCATCTTCAATGTTTAAACATGGTTGAGGACTATTAAAAAACAAATCAGCAAAACAACACATTAACCATAATACTTTCTCACCCACTTTTGTTTGTTCTTATTTTTTGAGAGACAGAGAGAAATCTCTCATCTACCGATTCACTACCCAAAGGCCTGCATAGCTGAGTCTGGGAACTTAAAACTGGTTTCAAACATGGCTGGCAGAGCCCTAGCTATCTGAACCATTCCCTGATGCCTCTCAGGGTCTACATTAGTAGGAAGCTAGAATCAGGAGTGCCTCTGAGATTTTAACCCAGGCACTCTCACATGGGATGCAGGTGTCCCAACCACCAGGCCAAATGTCTGTTACCTAATTTACTTTTGCACAAAATTAAATTAGGAAAATTCAAACAATGTCTCCCAACCTAACCATAATAAAATTAATGTCATCAAATTTTAAAGTAAAAAATTTCAAGTTTAAAATTATTATATTTTATAATCTGTAATGTTATTTGATAAAGCACATATATTGTATATACATAAAAATCATTCTAAAAGGTTACAAGGTGAAATTTATAATATGCTCATAGTTACTAGAAACATTTGCATAATAATGCAGGCTTCTGTATCAATCCCCACTTTCAGTTGAAAATGAGATTAGAAAGGAAGATTATATAACTGTCTACAGTCATACCACCCTGAACACACCTGATCTCAGAAGATTATGTAACTGAAGAATACAATCAGGGTACTGTTTTCCAATGTGCAAGAAACTGTCAAGGCTTGTCTTTTTTTGTTTGTTTGTTTGGGTTGGTTTTTTTGTTTTTGCAAAAGAATAAGAGGTAGAGTTTAATGACCAGAAACAGAAAATTCACTTAAATATTAAATACTAAAATCAATCCATTTGTGTATCATGATAACCAATACACAGTTGATACTCATGGTCTTAATTTCTTCCTTTCTCATCTTGAATAACTATATGTATATAATATCATACAGAAAATCAAGAGTCATACTACAATTTTGAATGTTAGAGTGACAATTATTTATTGTGAAAAACCAGCATTTTTGGAAATTCCATTTTATATACAAAAAACAATTTAAAGCTAAATACCTTCTAGATGATAAGCTTTTCAGATGTGGTAATGAAGAATCCAGATCAAAGTAACCTGATTGTGTTTTCCTTTGAGGAACCTAAGGACAAAATAATCATTTGTAGCATTAAAGATTGCAATTTTTACTTGAATTGCTGAAACATGTTCCAAATGAAAGTTAAGTATATGTTATTCCCCTCCAAACAACTTACCTAAAATACTAATTATTACACATTTCTCTTTATGTTCTCATTTTATTAACTAGTAAAAATATAGATGGTTGATAAAAGCATTTTTACTAGGTTTCAACGTTTTGGAAGCAGAGCCACTTTTTCCCAAAATAAAATATTATATGGACTCTTTCTAAATAAGCAAGTAATTTTTTAAGCTTTATGTACTTCTTTATTGTGAGGGGAGAAAGAGCACAATTCATATCTTTAAAAAGGGAAAAAAAGGAATTAAACACAGATAGGAACCTGGGGTCCTGCCAGAACTGTCCCATCGCAACCACTGCAACATTTCCAAGAATGCTAAGGCTCTCACAATTGTATATAAAACTGCATTTAAAACAAACTACCCCACCTGTACACTCACCTGCCAATCAGACTATGTAACCATGCCCACTTTGGGAGTAAATAAAAGGCCTGGAATTTGGTGGATCCTTCCCTTGTTGCCCGGCTGGGCTGCCCACTCTGCTTTCCTGCCTGGTTGCTTGCTTCATTCACGTGGCTCAGGGCCTGCTCTCTGCCTTTGCATTGCTGCTGTGCTCAGCCACCTGTGGCTGCTCATAACCATAAGCTTGCTCCACGTGGCTCGCTCCTGTTCTGCCCTCTGCCTGGTATGGACCCAACTTAGCTTCTAGACTTCTCCCTCTTCCCTAATTAAAGCCCTCACTTTCCTGTGCATTCCTCTCACTGAATAAAAAACTTAAAAACTTAAAAAAAATAATAAAACTACCACTTAACTCAAAACATCCTGAAAATAAAAGACTCAAATGTGAATTAAAGGTAAAACGATATACAACATGTAAGTAAGCTTTGTTTCTAGAATCAATATTAAATGTGAAGGTACTTCAAAAAGTTTATGGGGAAAATGGAATTAAAAGGTAGATTTATGGGCCGGCGCTATGGCGCAGCAGGTTAAAGCCCTGGCCTGAAGCGCTGGCATCCCAAATGGGTGCCGGTTCGAGTTCTGGCTGCTCCTCTTTCGATTCAGCTTTCTGCTATGGCCTGGGATAGCAGTAGAAAATGGCCCAAGTCCTTGGGCCCCTGCACCCACATGGGAGACCCAGAGGAAGCTCCTGGCTTCAGATCGGCACAGCTCTGGCAATTGCGTCCAATTGGGAAGTGAACCATCGGATGGAAGACTCTCTGCCTCTCCTCTCTCTGTAATTCTGACTTTCAAATAAATAAATAAATCTTTTTAAAAAAGGTAGATTTATTTTCATGCAAAAATGTTAAAATTCATGAATAATTGGAGCTCTTATAAAGTTCATGGAAAATAGTTCATAAAAAATGCATGTTTTTGGAACTTTGGAACTAGATGTATTAAAAATATTATTTTGTCCTCCATAGCTCTTTCACATCTTACCATCTTTATTTCTCTCTATGAAATACTTCAAATGCTTTCTTAAAAATTCTCTACCCATTCACTAAATCTCTACTTGACTGATTCTAGTCCACTGTATAACCCACCTGCATGTATATGTATGTATGTATGTGTGTATGTATGTGTATGTATGTGTACTTCAAATAAGTCATTTTCATATCTAGAATTTCTATTTAATCCTTTTCTCAAATAAATGTTTCTTCATCTAAGTCCCCATTTTTGACTTTATGTATTTCTCAGAACATTTTAAACAAAATTATTATTTTTAAAAGTTAATTAATTAGGCCGGTGCCATGGCTCAATAGGCTAATCCTCTGCCTGCAGCGCAGGCACCCTGGGTTCTAGTCCCGGTCGGGGTGCCAGATTCTGTCCTGGTTGCCCCTCTTCCAAGGCAACCCCTCTGCTGTGGCCCGGGAGTGCAGTGGAGGATGGCCCAAGTGCTTGGGCCCTGCACCCCATGGGAGACCAGGAGAAGCACCTGGCTCCTGGCTTTGGATCAGCGCGGTGCGCCGGCCGCGGCGGCCATTGGAGGGTGAACCAACGGTAAAAGGAAGACCTTTCTGTCTCTGTCTCTCTCTCTCACTGTCCACTCTGCCTGTCCAAAAAAAAAAAAAAAAAAAATTAATTAATTAGAGAGGCAGAGTTACAGAGAGAAGGAGAGATGGATAGAGAGGTCTTCCATCCACTGGTTCACTCCTCAAATCGTTGAAATGGATGGAACTGGGCCGATCCAAAGCCAGGAGTGAAAAGCTTCTTCCAGGCCTCCTACATGGGTGCAGGGGCCCAAGGACTTCAGCCATCCTCTGCTGTTTTCCCAGGACTTAAACCGGTGCCCCAGTAGGGGATGCCAGAGCTGTAGGCTGGGACTTTAACCTGCTGCACCACAGCACCAGCCCCTATTATTCTTTACAGATTTATTTATTTATTTGAAAGGCAGAATTACAGAGAGGCAGAGGCAGAGAGAGAGAGAGGTCTTCCATCTACTGGGTCACTCCCCAAATGGCCTCAATGGCCAGGGCTGAGCCAGGACAAAGCCAAGAGCCAGGGCTTCTTCCAGGTCTTCCATGTGGGTACAGGGGCCCAAGGGCCATCTTCCACTGTTTTCCCAGGCACATTAGCAGGGAGCTGGGTCAGAAGCGGAGCAGCTAGTACTTGAACAGGTGCCCATATGAGACGTCAGTGCTGCTGTCAGTAGTTTAATCTGCTGTACCATAGTGCAAGCCTCCCTCTGATATTATCTTTAGCAAGAGGTATTTTCTATGAAAATACACCCTTGGTGTCCTGGATTACAGATGTGGAATAGTTTCATATTTCTTCTGCTGGTACTGAATTTATTTCATGGGTTCCAATTTAGTTTTTATGCCATTTATTAGCTAGATGTCTTTAAACACAGAGGTAGCATAAATTCAAAACCCTACCAGGGTGTCTTGGGTTTAAGTCCAATTCTTTGGGGGGGGCTTCTCCTCCCTACCCCTCCCATACCTCACTGATGCATGCTTGAGTTAACAGGGGGGATCTTTTTCTCTTCTTCAATTTATGGAAGGCCAGTCCTCCCCATTTCTGGCTTCTCGAGGAGTCCACTTTCAGATTTCAAGACTTGCAGCCTTGTCTCTTATGCCAACAAAGGCATTCAACCCTAGTACTGCATTGGATTCAGATAGTCTAGCAGTGAATCTTTGTTCTGCCAATGGACATTTGGATATTTACAACATCATATATTGGCCAAACAAAATTATCAGCTTAAAAACCAGCCTGCTATTGATTTACTGAATTTCAAGTCCTTCCTGCAATTGCCTTGGCAGGACCAAACCACATGACTTCATTGGCCTTATATAACTCATGGGCCAGACATTTCCCACCCCTGGCCTAAAGGGACATAATTTTCCCCCAAATTCATACTCCAGGACTTATGTTTCTTGTTATTATGCTATTCTTATGTATTAGAAGTTGTTATATTTCATTTAGAATTTCTATGTTTGGGAAAAAAGATGGGTCTTCCTGTATCAATTCAGTCCAGAAATATCAATAATGTATTCAATAATGACCAGAAGTATATAGTGGTTTTTATGCCAGCTCAATGCTGATAAATTTTCTCCTGATTAAAGATCTCATAGGTAAAACAAACATTTGGAGTTGTTTTAAATTGTTTAGAATTTAATTTCTCTAAGATAAACAGCCATGGTCCAATTTTTAATTTTAAGTTCCAGATCTCTTATTTTTTTTAAAGATTTATTTATTTATTTGAAAGTCAGAATTATAGAGAGAGAGAGGGAGAGACAAAGATCTTTCATTTACTGGTTCACTCCCCAAATGGCTGCAATGGTCAGGGCTGGGCCAGACGGAGGCCAGGAGTCTGGAGCCTCTTCTGGGTCTCCCTTGAGCCATCCTCTGCTGCTTTCCTAGGTGCATTAGCGGGGGCCTGGATCAGAAGCAGAGCAGCTAGGAGTCAAACTAGGGCCCATATGGGATGCTGGTGCCATAACCCACTGTGCCACAGCACCTGCCCCAGTAACTGTTTTTGGAATACACTCTAGGCATTATACTTTTTGAATATACTAAAACACTCATCAACAAACTACCTTATGTTAGTAACAAAATATCAGGTTTCTAGTTCTGCAGTGATACTGACTGCTTACCTCATGTTTAACTGAAAAGGCAGTCATTCCAATTATTCAGTGAGTGCTCTCTGTGTGCCAGGAATAACACTTATCATTGGCTGAACACTAAGGTAGATATTAACATCCTTACTTACAGACAAGGAAACCAAGGCTACAAAGAAATTATATCACCTATCTAATGTCACAAACTAGAGTGAAGTCAGTGTGACTCCAAAGTGATACTTTTAATCACTGCACTCAGATCTATAAATCTATTTGCAAAAACGGAGTAGGGATATTCATCTGTATAGAAATAAGATGATTAAGTAGATGAGTTCCAAGTAAAAAAGTCATGAATTATTTTTCCCAAGTGATCCACTTGGTGGTGTCAGTACTTACTAAGATAACAATCTATTTATATATAATCTACTTGAAACCAGGTACTTCTTTTTTCTTTTTAGGTTTTATAACAATTAAAAGAACTGGCTAAAGAATTTGAGAAATTTCATATCCCTAATAGAACAAACTTCATTTTTATTCAATTTTTACTTATCTTCCATATTACCACCTAGCCATTAAATATGCTATAAAGTATTTTTCAATTGGAAATTTATTTTAAAGATACTTAGGTATTTTCAACTAAAATTTGAATAAAATTATCTGTAAATATTTCAGAGGCTTGCAAGTTCTAAGCATGAGATAAAAGAAAATGCTTACAGGACTTGAAAGGAGAGGCAATCCAGTTCGAGGATGAAAGGCTCTGGTTGAAGTTCCATCCAATGAATGAAAATTGTGTTTTTGCCAGACACTTGAATGTTTCACTGTAGTCCTCTGTTAGGAAAGGAATTCTATTTTAATGGTAATACTCAAATACCATTAAAGGATTTGTGCAGTTTTTTACATTACTTATTCCTAATGTCTAATACATTCTGGGGTAATGCATCCCTGGTGGTGAAGCTAAAGATACATACCTGTATCTGATGTCTATATCCACACACATAAATAATTCTAAGTAGAAAATAATATCTAAGTTTTTCTGAAGCATTTAATAAGCTAATACCTTACTTTAATTTGAATAAAAACCACTCACAGATAGAAAAATTAGTATAATATTCTAAAATACAAAGCTATGTTAAAATCATTTATGATTTCAGAGCATACAACTTGATAGGGCCTGATAAAGAAATCTAATACTGCAAATCAAATTTATATAAAATCCAATCACAGCATTATGTATTGGGGGGGGGGGTTCATGATATAGGAAATAAACTAAGTCTTAAGAATTGAGCAAATTAAGGGCCAGCATTATAGCATAGTAAGTAAAGCTGCACTGGCATCCATATGGGCACCAGTTCCAGTCCCAGCTGCTCCACTTCTGAATTAGCTCCCTGCTAGTGCACCTGGGAAAGCAGCACAGGATGGCTTAAATGCTTGGGCCCCTGCACCCATATGGGAGACCCAGAAGAAGCTCCTGGCTCCTGGCTTTGGATGGGCCCAGCCCCAGGCTGTTGCAGCCATTTGGGTTGGGGAATAAACCAGCAGATGGAAGATCTCTCTTTGTATCTCCTCTCTAACTCTGACTTCTAACTCCCTCTCTGTAACTCTGATTCCCAAATAAATAAAATTTTTAAAAATTATTTATTTATTTATTTGAGAGACAGAGTTACAGACAGAGAGCGAATGGTCTTCCATTGGCTGGTTCAATCCCCACGTGGCCACAACAGCTGCAGCTGGGAGGATGTGAAGCCAGGAGCCTGGAGCTTCTTCTGGGTCTCCTGTATGGGTGCAGGGACCCAAGCACTTGAGCCATCTTCTGCTGCTTTCCTAGGCCATTAGCAGACAGCTGGATAGGAAGAAGAGCAGCTAGGACATGAACCAGAGCCCAATGGGATGCTGGGTCTACAAGTGGAGGCTTAACCTACTACAGCACAGTGCTAGCCCCCAAAACAAATAAGTCCTTTAAAAAAAAAAAAAAAAAAAAAAAAAAGAAGGAATTGAGCAAACGTATATCCTAACATCAGAAATTCAAACAAAACACATGAGTAAAAATTGGAAAGCAATAATTTGAATCTTGGCTCCACTGACTAGCTGTGAGACCTTGTGCAATTTATTTAACCTCTCTAGCCTAAGTTCTCATTTGTAAATTGACATTAGTTGAAGTAACTTGATAGAATCATAAGATGATTAAGTAAGCCAACATGTGTAAATAGAGGCATACAGTAAAAATGGCATATGAAATACTTTAAATAAGCACGCACACAAAAAAGAATCTTAATGGCTTGAAAAATAACATGGCCATAAGAATGGGAATAGGAGAGGGAGGAAGAAGGAGAAGGGTGGGAGGGCAGGTAGGGTGGAAAGAATCACTATGTTCCTAAATTTGTGTTTATGAGATGCATGAGGTTTGTATACCCTAAATAAAAGGTTTCTGGGTGGGGGGAGAAAAAAAAATAACATGGTCAGATCCCTATTAACATCAGAATGGATCATGAAAAGCTAATATATTCTTTCTTAAAAAGATAGAGAGATAATAATTTATTTATCTAGCTATCATCTACATATCTATTTTTTGAAAGGCAGAGTGTCAGAGACAAAGAGACAGAGACAGAGAGGTAATTTCCATCTGTTGGTTTACTTTCCAAATGTCTGTCATCAGCCTGGGCTGAGCCAAACTATAGCCAGGAGCCTGGAACTTCATGTGGGTCTTGCACATACATGGCAGGAACTCAAGCAAATGAGCCATCACCTGCTGCTTCTCAGGTACATTAGCAGGAAGCTGGATTGGAAGTGGATTAGCTAGGATTTAAACTGACACTCCAATATGAGATGTATTTCTCCTGGCAGCAGCTTAATCCACTATGCCACAACACCCATCCCAAGAGTTAATATAATCTTATGATCATGGTAGGTTTTTGGGACAATTATAATTTTAAGAAATTAGTAACTATCATTTGATTAAACTGCTTATCTTAGAGCCAGATAGGTAGATAAAAACTGGAAACATGGGGGATAGGCATTTAGTTCAGTGGTTAAAACTGCCTGGGACACTCACAACCCCTATCATAGTGCCTGGGTTCAAGTCAGGCTCCTCTACTTCCAATACAGGATTCTTCTAATGTGCACTCCGGGAGGTAGCAGATGACGGCTCAAGTAATTTGGTTTCTGCCATCCACGTGTAGATGTAGGTGAATTCCAGGCTCCTAACTTTGGTCTGGCCCAAAAATACTGTAAAAAATGAACTGGAAATAATATATATATATATATATACACACACACACACACATATATATATAAAGATATATTTATATTAATATATAAATATATATAAAAACCAATCAGAGGGAGTAAAGATGATCAATCAAGGTCATTCAGATTTGGATTCAAGGCAGTTAAAAACTAGTCGGCTGGGGCTGGGGCTGGGACTGTGGCGCAGTAGGTTAATCCTCTGCTTGTGGTGCCAGCATTTCACATAGGTGCCGGTTCTAGTCTCAGCTGCTCCTCTTCCGATCCAGCTCTCTGCTTTAGCCTGGGAAGGCACTGGAAGATGGCCCAGGTCTTTGGGCCCCTGCATCCAAGTGGGAGACCTGGAAGCAGCTCCTGGCTCCTGGCGCTGTATTAGCACAGCTCCAGTCATTGTGGCCATTTGGGGAGCAAACCAGTGGATGGAAGACCTTTTTCTTTGTCTCTTCCTCTCACTGTCTATAACTCTACCTCTCAAATAAAAATAAAATCTTTAAAAAAAAATTAGACTTCCATAAAATCGAAATGTATACTTGTTTAGAGAAATAAAGGAAATTTGATCCTAATAATAAGTCCTAGAAGTTAGAAGTCAGTTGATTAAAATGAAAATTATCTTTTCTTTATATAGTACATCAAAGGTCTATGAAATCATTAACTAACCCAAAGCTTAACACTATGGGCACTCTACTTATACTAGGCCAGAGCTGCTAACAAACAGTACATTAAGTTAACAAAAGTTTAATTTCTGATTCCTACTTACTTTCCAGCAATTATTCATAAGTACTTAAATAAACAAAGGACAACAGGAAGAACTCAAATGAAACAAGGACTTGTATGATCTACAAATTTGTCTGATTATTATGAAGCAGAAGAAACCTAGGACTGCAAATCAAGTGAAGGGCCTGGGGGCCAGTTAAGCCACTAAGGACTTGTAAAGCTGCTAGTATTTCAGTTATTCTCTGAGTCCTAGTTTCCTCATAACTGTCATACATGTCCCATGGTGAAATATCAGAATTAAATGTTCTATAATCATGTGATATTGAAGAAAGCAATATACACAGAACATAGAAAAATCAACATATTGTTTATGCATATTAGACAGCATTCATTCTCCTGAATCCAAAGACTAAATATTAAGAACCTGGGTGCTTCTGAGAAGAAAGAATAATACACCTATAGACAGGAAGGGGAAGGAGGAAACCAGACTTCAAAGATCTAAATGACAGACCTAACAGATAATGAAAAAATTACTAATGTTTACCAATTAAAAAGAAAAAAGATAACACTATTTTTTAAAATCACATCACCTTATTCATTCTAATAACAAGATTTGCTCTTATGAGAGTGGAATATTTGCAAGGATGTTTATAGTTCTGTAGATTTATCATATCAGATTGTGTTCTATACATAACGGGCACTTTGGGCTTTTCTATTTACATCTCCTGTGAACAAAATTCAAAGCATACTGAACACTTGAGAATTATATCTGAAATATCAAATACTGTTTGACAGTTGTTACTTACCAACACCTCTGTATTTTTCAGTTGTTCACATGTAGAGACAGAGTCCTTTATACTTTTTCTCTGAGAAGAGGTCTGAGATTTTTCATCAGTTGGATCTTTTTTATCCTGTTCATCTTTCAGTTGGTCTAGTTTTTTACATTTAAAACCTTCATTATCATTGTTGAGATAATTTTCGATGCTATTAAGTTGGGTATTTTGTTCACACGTTTTAGGTCTTTTTGAATCTTTATTTGAGCACTTATTTTCATAGTTGTTCAAATATTCTGACGTTTCCAACATAGTAACTTTAACTTTTGAGTCAGTTTTTGAATTATCAGGTTGGAGATTGTCAAAAGCTTCCGGATTATAATTCTCACTTTTTATTAGTTTTTCCTTGTATTTATTTGTGCAGATCTGTTTGTTAATACTGTTGCAATTTGAATACTGTTTACCAATTCTATCGCCAATTTCTTGTTCCTTAAATTGAGACTTAGATAGTTTGTTTTCCAATCCGCTTATCAAATCTATGTTATTTTCTTTGCAAGTAGATATATTTGAGAAAGTCAATAAACTATCATCTTTGTTCTTTGTCTCTTCATATGCACTTTGGATGAATTCGCTAGGATTGTTCTGACACTGATTTCTTATTTGAGGCTTCAAAGAAAACTTTTCTTTACTATTGCATTTAAAAGAATTAAGAGATTTATCAGGTACTGAACTTTTTCCATCACTGTTATCTCCTGACAAGGAAAATTTTGTATGAGAAATGGAAACAGAGGCCTCACCTTTAATTTTCCTCAACAAGTTTTTGTCTTCATATGAACTCCTAAACACTTTAGAAGGTCTCAAATTGGAATTGTGTATGTTGAAGGACTGTCGGGGGATATGTGATGTTGGATCAATATGTTCCAAATGATGAGCAATTCTTGCAATCACATCTTGCCGTTCCTGCAGTAAACAGCCTATCAAAGGATTAGTCTCTCCAACAGACTGACGAGAATAAATTCTATTAGAAATGTAAGTTTCACTTAGAGGAATTTCCGGTTTTCCATGAATTTTCCTCTCCTTGTCTTCTGAGGAGGTAAACTCTGGACTACCAAAAGAAATGGAGAAAGCTTCTTTACATTTTCTCACATTTTCATTTTCTTGTGAAGCCAGGAAAAGTTTTGAATTAAGTGAACTAGATTCTTGAATATTAAATGGATGTCCAGAACCGTGTGAAGTGCTTGGATCACAATGAATCAAATGCTGAGCAATTCTTGCAATAACTTCTTGTCGATCTTGAATTAAAGAGCCTATTAAAGGGTTAGTCTCACCAACTGAATTCCAGGAACTCTGCCTGCTAGAGATGCTGGAATCAATCATTGAAAATGACTTTAAAGTTCTCCCTGATGTTTCATGTGACTTTATATCTCCTAAACCGCTAAAGCCCAGAATATTGGCCTGCGATGTCCCATAGTCAGATTTATTGCCAGTGCCTGGACACAGTTTGACATTTTTGATAGCTGAAGTATATTCTGGAGTTGTGCCATTTTTAACATGTAATACACTTTCAGGTGCCATGGTCCAAGTTTGTTTGCTACACGGATGCTGTGAACTGCTTGTACTACATTGTTCTCCTTCATTAGAACCGTGGTGCTGATGGGTTTTAAGTTCAAGTTCTTGAATTCTTTTCTCATAAAGGCCAATATTAGTGTGAATACTACAGCTCAAAACTGGGTAATTAGATTGTCTGGGCAAGGATTGAACACTGACTTTCAAGGCCACATTATGGGAAACATTGGGAACAGGAAACACATGTTCAATTGGAGTCTCTGAAAAATTCCACTGTAGGTCTACATCAGCAGCACTGATTCTAGAGTCACACAAAAAATACTGAAATCAATAGATTATAAAAATTATATCTTTATAAGTGTGTATTATTTTAAAATGTAAAACAGTAATTGCCAGTTTTGTTTATGTTAATTACTACTAAGGATTACTTTCAGCCACTTTACCATGAATAGCACTCTAATAAAACCAGTGTAAATGGCCCAATAGGGTACTTGGACAAGATGACCTTTTTAAGGACATGAGACCACTTAAGCAGTATTAAGAATATGAACATTTGGGCTGGTGCTGAGGCACAGCGGGTTAACGCCCTGGCTTGAAGTGCCGGCATCCCATATGAGCGCTGGTTCAAGACCCGGCTGCTCCACTTCTGATCCAGCTTTCTGCTATGGCCTGGGAAAGCAGTAGAAGACGGCCTAAGTGCTTGGGCCCCTGCACCAGCGTGGGAGACCTGGAAGAAGCTCCTGGCTTCAGATTGGCACAGCTCCAGCTATTGCGGCCAATTGGGGAGTGAACCATTGGATGGAAGACCTCTCTCTCTCTCAGCCTCTCCTCTCTCTGTGTAACTCTGACTTTCGAATAAATAAAGAAATCTTTAAAAAAATATATGAACCTTCAAGAATGTTATAGTTTAAAAATATTTATCAACAAAAAGGACTTCATATTTACTAGTAAGTAAACAAATTCAGCTAATTCTAAGAGACACAATCCCACTGCCACCTGCCTGAAGAGACAGCTAGTTGTTAATAATCATGTATGTTTTTATATATTTCAAGATATTGAAAGTTAAGACTAGCATTATAGAAATTTGGCATTCCAGAAAACATTTCCAATTTATGATATGGCAGCATCAAGTTCATTCTTGGTTCTTTACAGGAAGATTAAGTTTTCTGAACACTATTCCTGACCAAATTTAACCTAACAAGCAAAATTTATATTGTACCAATCTAAATCTCTCAATCTTGTTTTACAAAAATATCTCAGTAAATTTTATCCAATTATATTTAGACATGAAGAAAATAAACCATTTAGAAGGTATGTTATCATTCAATAACTAACCAATGTGCGTGAAAATACACTGTGCTTTTCTTGCCCTGGACATACCTGTAGAGAATGTTTCGTGGGATAGCACCATGAGAAACACTAAGCCAAGCACTTAACTGAGAAAAAAACACAAATGAGCGGACAGCCAACAGGAGAGTCTTCTCTTCAATAAATCGATCACCACTCCTAAGAGAAGTAACAAAGCATATGTCAGCAAATACAAAATGGCTGAATTTTATAAAGGCAGAAGCTGAAACAAACACATCACTCAGGATGAGTGCTTTCAAAAACACAGAAATGCACTTACCAATGTCACTTAAAGTCACAATTACTAAATAATAAATATCTCAATTTTACTATATAAACAGGGGAACTCAGAGAGATGATATATTATTAAAATAATTTATAGGAAGTAATAGAAAACTTGATTTACCAGGAACAACTTCAAACTAAGGTCAACAACTTACTGCCGAGGAACTGGTTCCAAGACCCATCTTTCTAACAGTAATGCATCCTGCTTAATTGCAGGATCATTTAGGTCGATTCCTTCTGTGCTGGGACCATCATCACTGTAGCAGCAGTCTGGCAGTAACATCACTTCCACCATGATCGGAAGGTTGTTCTTCCACAACAATGTGACTTCAGACCTGGTTCGTCTGGCTTGGCGACACTGGAGAAAATGAATATAAGCAAAATGTCTCATTAACTCTCTAATTTTGTATTTAAATTTGAAAATCATAATTGTAAAGCTGACACCTACATGAGAAATGAGTCATCTATCACAGAATTTTGCTTAGGTTTGGCTCTTCAGGTTTCTTCATTAAATAATGTAGTGATATGAGTGAGCTCTAGAGTACAGGGCTTAGTATTGACATTTATGATTCAGTTTGCTAGAGGAGGATACCTTTGCACTGTCTAGTAGATAAGAACTGTCATATATAATGTCTGATACGCTCTGAGTTGGCCTGGCCTTACCCAGTCTGCAAATTTCATAGAGATGATTAATTCTTAAATCTGAAAATTAAAATGAACTATCATTAAATGTTCAAACTAGACAAGAATTTTAAAAGTTAATATTTTGGACTACATTTGAGAAACTAATAACTAGAAGAAAAAAATCTTAAAGCAAATAATATGCTACTACCAAAATATTTTTGACAGGATCATACAAAAACATGACAGTAAAAAGTTATCTTCCCATTTAAAAAAAAAAAAAAGTAAAGAATACAAGAGGGAAATTGGTCAACATGGGAAATATAATCATACTATCTATTTACTAAGTGAATAAGGACACACAGAGGATAAGCCAGGGCTCAGATTCTAAAAGTAAAGAATACTAAGTCACAGCAGCAAAGAAAGTTAAAGATAGGGTATGAAATTTGCTGCCCCTTGGGCCGGCGCCATGGCTCACTAGGCTAATCCTCCACCCTGCAGTGCCGGCACACCAGGTTCTAGTCCCGGTCGGGGCGCCGGATTCTGTCCCGGTTGCACCTCTTCCAGGCCAGCTCTCTGCTGTGGCCAGGGAGTGCAGTGGAGGATGGCCCAAGTGCTTGGGCCCTGCACCCCATGGGAGACCAGGATAAGTACCTGGCTCCTGCCATCGGATCAGCGCAGTGTGCCGGCCGCGGCGGCCATTGGAGGGTGAACCAACGGCAAAAGGAAGACCTTTCTCTCTCTCTCTCTCTCTCTCTCACTGTCCACTCTGCCTGTCAAAAAAAAAAAAAAAAAAAAAAAAAAATTTGCTGCCCCTCCCAGCTGATCAACAAAGCTACTTGGCTTTCCCTTCAACAGCTTTGATTAAAACCTAGTGTTATGTTTATGGTCTGGGATTAGGACTGTTTTTCTGTACAGTTACAATGAATTTTATATTTAAATGTGAAAATTATAATTATGATATAATGAAAGTGATGACAGAATTTAAACTAGTTTATATAAAAGATAAAGAAAAAGCATGCAACACAACAATGCTCACCTGGGCCAGCTTGTCACTACATTCATGTTTCGTAGTTACTAGGTAACAAGACTGTGCTGGAGGGCAATGGAAACTTTCCGTTCGACCTTTTACAGAACATTCAGGTGTTCGTCCTTCTGTTATTAGCAAGGCCAAAGAGACCAAGAACTCCTCTGCATCGTATTCAAAATATTCATCTAGAGTATCTGGTATTAAAAAAAAAAAGCAAAGAAGGGTCCCCACTTTAATGTACTCTTAAAATAGCTGCCGTATTCCATAGTTATATGTTCACTAAAGAGAGAATAAAAATGAAATAATACAAGAGCAGAGCCTTGATTCACAAAGTATTGAGAAGTGAAATGGTGAATAATTCCAGTTAAACAGAACTGTTTAAATTGGGGTATAAAACTATCTTTATGAAAATTTTAGTTAAAATACTAAATATTTAGCAATCTGTCATCCTATAATTTTATTTTTGGATGTCAGGAACAGCGATTTTTTGTGCAAAAATTAACAGTCAAAAGGTTAAAATGTCTTATGTTGTATTTTTAGCTAAAATGCTTTATTGCTGTTACATATTGGGAAAAAGATGCAGACCCAACTGCATGTTTCTGGCTATCTCTCCTCTCAGCCTTCTTCAACCAGTTCTTTGCTCTTGAAGAACTAATTTTGTGATGTGGACCTTCACAGCCACAGGGTCCTCTCAGCCTTTGCTCTGTGACAGTAATAGTGTCAGAGGGAGAAATGCTCCAATTATCCAGCCGGAGACATGTTTTGCAATCATGGAGCAAGACATTCTGTTTATTACATGGTTTGAAACAATCTAACCTGTGAATATTTTCACTTAGTTGTGATAATTTCAAAATTTCTCACAAGCGGTCTCATTTTTAACTTAATTTTAAAAAATTTTAACCTGCTATATAAGTTGAATATTTGTACACGAATGTGCACACAAAATTCAATTTGTGATGCAATCCTGAAAAAGTTGTTATCTCCAACAATTAAGAAACAAATATCTCAAATGTTTGCTACATAGTATTAGGGAATAAAGGAACAAAGTTGGAACACATATAGTTGCTAATATCAAAATCTAAGAATTAGAGATGATTTTCCAAACAAAAAGAACAGTGAATCATGGAATGAGTGGAGAAAAAGCAAAAACTGAACAGAGAATTTGTGTGGCTAAAGCTTACAAAAGAAGAGACTGGAGCCAGATTATCAACATCCTTGAAGCACATGACGAATACCTATTTCTAGCCTCAGGAAGGCTTATCAGGAAAAGGAGCAGCCTTGGGAGAAAACTGTACTGAACTGTTATTGTAAGACAATTATAAAAGTTTATCTAAAACAACAACCAACATTTAAATAGTAACTTATCATTGTCAAGCAATACCAGCTCCAAGTACTTTCTATACATCAACTCATTTAATCCTCAGAGCAGCTCTAAAACAAGGGGAGGACTACCACTTCTGTTTTGTAGATAACTGATTCATATAGAGGTTAAGTAACTTTCCCAAGATCATCCAGCTAAGTAGCAAAGCTGGGATTTGACTCAAGACAGATTGATTCCCAAATCTGTACTATTAAATACCATTCATTCTATCTTTCATTAGGGCTATAAAATACATTTTTATACATTTTATGTTTGGAAAACTATAAATGAAAATATATATTTGACACATAACATGTGAGCTTCAAAAACTATGTGAAAATGGAATGAGGGGCCGGCGCTGTGGTGTAGTGGGTAAAGCTGCCATTTGCTGTGCTGGCATCCCATGTGGGCGCCATTTTGAGTCCCAGCTGCTCCACTTCTGATCCAGCTCTCTGCTATGGCCTGAGAAAGCAGTAGAAAATGGTCCAGGTCCTTGGGCCCCTGTATCTGAGTGGGAGACCTGGCAGAAGCTCCCGGCTCCTGGCTTCAGATTGGCGCAGCTCTGGCCGCTGCGGCCAACTGGGGAATGAACCAGCAGATGGAGGACCTCTCTCTCTGCCTCTCCTTCTCTCTCTGTGTAACTCAGACTTTCAAATAAATAAATAATCTTTTTAAAAAATGGAATGAAAAGACAGTGTGTATTTTTCAAACTTTTTGAAACTCCCTTATATTTTAACAGCACATTTTAGTTATTCTTAGGACACAGAATTCATTTCCAGGAACAGAATCCTTATTTATAATGTTCCAATTGGAAAAAAGAGAAAGGAGGGTCTCCACTCTTCTCCAGCAACAAACTTAGGTCATAAATCAAGGGTTTCCTGGCTTCACTGAGTTAAATCATAGCATCCTTCATAAAGAGGCAGGCAAAAGGTATAAGAAAATAACTGACTCAATTCTTTTTCACAGTAGGTTTTCAAGGGTAGTTCAGGCTTGTCATAGGCTATACAGCATGATTTCAGCTCCCAAGAGATTCTCTGGGCTCGCCTTGTTCTACCAGCACAGAAGTGGAGCTGTAATCCCAGAGAGCTAAGAATTGTAGCAGAGCAGTGGCTTCTAAACTGCAGAATGCCAAGATGTCATCTAAGTAATATCTCATGTATAGGTGATACTAATTTTTTTTATCTATAGATATTACTGAGATTACTAAAATATAGATTCATATAAAACATCATTGAATCAGTAGTATGTTTACATTGTTATGATCTTTTCTGCATTCTAAAAGTAAAAATCCTATAGTGGGGGTTTGTTAAGTTTTTAGCTCAACTAGGGGTCCTTGATACAAGACACATTTAGGGATCTATCAGTTTGGTTATGGCTGCTGAGCACCCAGACAACTCATAATGACCTTAGCATCATTCAAGCTTACGTAAATAAAGGTTCTCAACTTTTCTTAGGAAGTGCTAGGGAAGAACACACTAAGTCACTGCACAGGACTTAATGTATGATCAGCAAATGGCTAAGATGTAATTTAATTATTCTTGGGTCCCAAAAGTTACGGTATCAATGTAATATATGGGGAAAGTTCTGAACTTAAAATCATAGGTAGGAATATGTGGTGGAGGATGGTGGTAAGGAAGGTTTCTATAGTAGTAAACTGTTTCTAAAGCAAAATCACTTAATGTTTTCCTCTGTAAAATGAAAACATCTATCTGCTTACTTGAAAGATCACACAGTTATACTGTCCCCAATGCCAACAGTGAATAGTGACAACTTTCTTTAAATGGTACGGCCATCTTTCTCAACCCACCAGAGCCAACTGATTCAAAGTGGGCACCCGACCCAAGCTGAGTCAAAGGTTCCTTCCCAGTACACTGAAATTAGGATACAGGGATGTCAGTTGACCACTACCTGCTATGACTTGACCTGAGGCAATGTATACTCAGAAGCTATGCAACGCCCACAGGATGCAAAGAACAGAATGAAACAAGCTAGAGGTTGAATAGAAACTAGAGAATCTATGGCCACAGACAGCCAGAAAAAATAGTTGCCTGATTCCTGACAATGTTTCAGTCCTTCAGGAGGTCTACTGGGCGAGAACTCTGTATTCCTATTAATCAATTCCCTTAAGCTTTTCAAATATAATTTGAGAATTTGTAATCAAAAGCACCTTGATTAATAACTAAATTATTTTTATGAGATTACAGAAGGCATCTGTCAAAAGCAAAAAGCATTCACTAGTTTAAGAGTAAGAATTATTGAGTGCTATGTCCTGAATTGCATTCCCCTAAAATTCCTATATTGCTACCGTAATGCCCTAATCTGACTATTTGGGGATAGGGCTTTCAGAAGGTAATTAAAAAAAAAGATAAATAAAGTCATAGCCTTATAGCCAATAGTAAAATCAGTTTTAAAAGATGAAAAAGAGATCTCTAGCTCATTATCTCTTTCTAGGCCACAAAGTGGCCATTTGCCTGCAAGCCAGAAATAAAGCTTTTATCAGGACCTGACCATGCTGGCACCTGGATCTTGAAATTCCAGCCTTCAGAACTGTGAGAAATACATTTCAGTCCTTTAAAACACTCATGTCTACAGTATCTTATGTCAGTCTAAATAGACTATTGCAGAGAGAAAATAAAACTTCAAAAATATGATTACAAAAATTTGAATTTCTTTTCTAATTAAACATAACACATTTACTGATAAATGCATAAAATTCAGACTACAAATAAAAAGTAAAAATAACTCAATTTCTATTCAGAGATATTTATCATCAACCTTGCAGCATTATCTTAGGAAAATATACTCACACCAAACAAACCTAGGTTCATACTATTTGGTTGTTAAAATATATGTAAATATATATTTTGTACATCTAATTGACACATAATTGAACATACTTATGGAGTACACTATGATTTTTTTTTTTAAAGAAATCACTCAGATTTAAGCTTATCATCTTTTTTTTTTTTTTTTTTAAAGATTTATTTATTTACTTGAAAGGTAGAGTTACAGAGGGGCAGAGGCAAAGGCAGAGAGAGAAGGTTTTCCATCCAGTGGCTCAAGCCTAAGGGCCATAATGACCGGAGCTAGGCCATTCTGAATTCAGGAGCCAGGAGCTTCCTCCATGTCTCCTATGTGGGTGCACAGGCCCAAGCACTGGGCCATCTTCCACTGCTTTCCTAGGCCATAGCAGAGAGTCAGATCGGAAGTGGAGCAGCCGGGTTTTGAACCAGTGCCCATATAGGATACTGGCATTGCAGGCAGTGGCTTTACCTGCTATGCCACAGCACCGATCCCATGATGTTTCAATACATGTGCACAATGTCTAAAGATCAGATCTATGTAACTGGCATATCCATCATCTCAAATATTTCTTTGTACACATAATATAGCTTTTACTCTTTTCAAATATCATCCAAACTTTTCATTATTATTAAACAATCTTAAAAACTGTGAAATTTACTTTGTAACAATCTATAATTCTTTTAGATCCAAATCCAGAACCTTTTACCACCATACTCAGTTGGCTGACCATATCTGCATCCTCACCTTGGTCCAACTGCAGGCCTCTAACCATACCATTAATAATATATATTTTTTCTCTAAACATTGTTTACCAAAGCCTAGCTAAAAACTTACTGGGGGTAGGGGAGACAGAGGATGGAGCAGAGAGAGTGATACTGATTCCTGAAGCCTTGAAAGGTCATAGAAAGAGTCCGGGCCTCTTACATCATGTAATAAAACGAAAAAAAGAAGCCTGGGAACAATCTGAGGGAGTACTAATAAGAAAGTTCCTTTAGGGGCTGGCACTGTGGCATAGTGGATAAAGCCCCACTTTGCAATGCCAGCATCCCATACAGGAACTGGTTTGAGTCCTGACTGCTTCACTTCCAATCCAGCTCCCTGCTAATGGCCTAGGAAAAACAGCAGAAGATGGCCCCTGCTACCCATGTGAGAGACCTGGAAGAAGCTCCTAGCTCCTGGCTTCAGCCCTGGCCATTGCAGCCATCTAGGTAGTACATCATTGGAAGATCTATCTCTCCCTCTCTCTAATTTTGATTCTCAAATAAATAAATAAATATTTAAAAAAAAAAAAACAAGGAAGCTTGTGGGGAGCAGCTCGGACTAGACTAAGTTACTGGAATTAAGACTTATTCTATGCATCTGCTCTCCTACAATATGGCGCTGGGAGAGGAGAAAACAGCTTCTACCCAGCTGCCTCTAGTTCAACCAATAAACTGTAGGACTTGCTCCTGATTGGAGAGCAGCGTACTCGGCGTGTGGGCAGCCGAGTTAGGATTGGCGGAGGAGGACTATAAAGGAGGAGAGAGACGGCATGCACCAGGAACATCTAGCTGAGGGAACCCGTGCAGCCCCCGAGAGAACCGGCCGGCGGTGTGCCGCTCCCCTGCGGAAGTGGGGAATGCGGCCAGGGGGAACTGCCCTTCCACGGAGGTGGAAGGGATAGTAGCCAACCCGGGAAGAACCAGCAGCGAACCCGGGGGGGGCCGAGCAGACGAAAGAACAGCGCAGGGTCCTGTGTTGCTCCTCCACGAAGAGGGGGAGCGACAGAAGCTCCTCTAAACATGTTATTTTTGGGAGTGAGTGGTACAGCAGGTTAAGCTGGCATCCCACACTGGAATGCAGGTTTGAGGTCTGGCTGCTCCACTTCCAATCCAGCACCCTGTTATTGCAGCTGGGCAAGCAGCAGAAAAATGGCCCAAGTATTTGGACCCCTGTCACTCATGTAGAAGACCTGGCTCCTGGCTTTGGCATGGCCCAGTTCTGGCTATTGCGGCCATTTGGGGAGTGAATCAGTAGAATCAAGATCTCTTCCTCTTTTTTTTCTCCCTCTTTCTCTGTCACTCTGGCTTTCAAGTAAACACATCTGTAAAAAAAAATTATAATCAATCTAAATGTCCAGTAATATGGGTCTAATCAAATATACTGTGATACAGTTATGTCTAACTCATGATTAGATCTTTTTATCACAAAGAGAGATGTCTAAAATGTAAGTGAAAACACAATGTTTAAAAAAGTATATGAACATGTGTCTGGGATCACATGTACATACACATGTGGAGACACAAAATAAAATATTATCAGTCCTGTAAAGCAAACACACACACATACACACACACTAAATTATAAATAACTATTCTTTGATTTTAGACTAAGAACAGCAACTAACTCAAAAAAATGTTTGAATAAAAGCATTGCCCAGTTTTGTATTTTAAATAATTATTACTTCTTATAACCACTACTATTTCTTTTAAAGTAGGTCACATTTTGTTTACTTAATGTAGGCATTTATTAAGACACACACAGCTAACAGTATACTGGTTCTGGAGTTCAGAAATTGGAACTCATCAATTTGAAACCTTTATTTTCTATTTTTGTTTTAAAAATACACTTAAAATGTTAGGTAAGAATTAGAATACAGTCATACTGATAATATGTGAAATAAATATATGGATATGAATCAAAGCTATTGAGAATAGATATTAACAATCAATTAATAAGATGATGCTCAAAGAATTAGGCTCTCAATTAAGACAACCAGCATGTAGGTGCTAGTATTTCATTCATTCAGCAAATACTGTAAAACTAGCATGTGGTAGGCACTTTTCCTAGGTATTTAGACTTACAGTAAATATTCTAGTGTTGCCCGAAAAAAACCAAAAACTGATTAATAAGGAAAACAAGAGTGTTAAGTGTTGTGCCTATATTGGAAAAAAAAAGGGAAAAAAAAAAAAGGCTGACATGAAAGTGATATGTTTAGATTTTATCCTAACTGCAAAGGAAAAATATTGCAAGAGAAAAATATTGCAAGATCTTAGAGAAATGATATAATTTTATTTAGATTGTAAGATGATCAGCATGGGTACTTTGTCAACAAAAATAGGGGGAAAAGAATCATAGTAGCTTACTAGTTAGGTTACTATAGTTGTTCACGGTGAGGGTATAGTTTTGTAGACTAATGGCATTTTTTTAAGATTTATTTTATTTATTTGAAAGAGAGAGAGAGAGAGAGGAAATCTTCCTTCATTGGCTCACTCCCCAAATGGCCACAACGGCCAGGATTGGGCCAGATAGAAACCAGAAGTCTCTTCCTGGTCTTCCATATGGGCTCAGGGGCCCAGTGACTTGGGTCATCCTCTGTTGTTTTCCCAGGCACATCAGCAGGAAGCTGGATTAGAAATGGAGCAGCCAGGACTTGAACCAGTGTGCCTATATAGGATGCTGGCATTGCAGGCAGAGGCTTTACTTGCTGTGCTACAATGCTGGCCCGATAACTGGCATTTGGACAGTGTTGTATGAAGGAATATATAGCTAAATGAAGATTGAGGAATTCATGGCAGAGCACTGGGACCCTCCAAAAAGCAGGATCTGGCAGAATAAGATTAGCCAGCAAGAGTAGCTGTGAAGTATGATACAATGGAAGCCACAAGAAAAAAAATCATTTTAAGAAGTAGGGCATGTGTTGGGGCCAGCTCTGTGGCACAGCAGGTTAAAGCCCTGGCCTGAAGCACTGGCATCCCATATGTGGGCGCCAGTTGTAGTCCTGGCTGCTCCTCTTCCGATCCAGCTCTCTGCATGGCCTGGGAAAGCAGTAGAAGGTGGCCCAAGTCCTTGGGCCCCTGCACCCACGTGGGAGACACAAAAGAAACTCCTGGCTCCTGGCTTCAGATCGGTACAGCTCCACCTGTTGCGGCCATCTGGAGAGTAAACCAGCAGATGGAAGACCTCTCTCTCTGTCTCTACCTCTCTCTATAACTCTGTCTTTCAAATAAATAAAATAAATCCTAAAAAAAAAAGAAGTAGGGCATGTGGGGGCCAGTGTGGTGGTGTAGAAGGCTAAGCCTCTGCCTGCAGTGCCAGCATCCCATATGGGCACCAGTCCATGTCTTAGCTGCTCCTCTTCTGATCCAGCTCTAAGCTAGTGCACTGGGAAAGCAATGGAAGATGGCCCAATTGCTTGGGACCCCCGCACGGATGTGGGAGATGTGGAGGAAGCTCCTGGCTCTTGCCTTCAAATCAGTTCAGCTCTGGCCATTGCAGCCATTTGGGGAGTGAACCAGCAGTTGGAAGATCTGTCTCTCCTTCTCTGTCTATAACTCTGCCTCTCAATAAATAAAATCTTAAAAAAAAAAAAAAAAGTAGGGCATGGTCCATGGTCTCAAACACTGGTGAAGGTTAATAAAATATAAACAAAGAAGTGGCCACTGGATTTAACAATAAGAAAATCATTGGTAATCTTGACAGTAGTGAGCTCAGTACATGGTGATAATGGAAGACTAAACAGATGTGACATACACTGTCACTTATTCTGAAGATTATAAATGGGTAAGTACAAAGGCCTACTCTCTTGAAGTCCTCTCAGCACAACAGCCATTCATGTATCACAATGGCCCTTTCTAGAAAAACAAGTATTAAATAAATGAGATCATCACTCATATAGAATTATTCTTGAATTCCAAAACTAGAAGAAAAGAAGTTCAAAATGCTTCCTCTTCTAAGTCTATTGGATGGAGGCAGGGGATTCTCTTTAAGATCCTAAAAGTCAGTCACTAAAATCCTATTCATTCGTTCTTTTACATTTTCTTGTAATAAACCTCTCCATTTTATCTTCAAAACAGTAAAGTTAGTTAGATTCTTATTATTTTATTCCTGATTTACTACAGCAGTTTCCTAGCCATTGTCTAGGACTCCAGGCTCCTTTGTTTCTATCTTGTACTCTAATGTCGATTAATCTTCCTGAAAAGCCATTCTATCAAAATTTTCTCAGCTTAAAGTTGTTTTGTTGTTTGCTTATTTACTTGCACTCTAGCTGCCTACTGAAACCAGGGTTAAGCTCTTAAGCCTAACATTAGGGCCAGGGCCAATAGATAGAGCAAGCTACACTCACTGTACATTTCAGACTTTGATATGAACGCTGTTTTCTGGAGTTAAACAGAACTGAATGAGTTCAAGACTCTTATTAATTAATTGACTTTGCCTTTGCTTCTTGAACTCATCTTTTACTGATCCCTACATAGTTCTTCAGTTCCAGCCAAATTGGTGTCTATATGGTGCTCTATTCATTTCCCACCTTTTGCTGTGGCTCACCATGCTTTCCACTTCTCCCTTCCACCAAATCCAAAGCTCTCTGAAGAGATTTCCTGACTATCTTTTACACAAAAGAGGCTCTTCCAATTCCCTTCCACAATGATCTTTCACTTGCTTTGTACTCTTCTGCAGAACTTATGTAAGCCACCTAGGCTATGAATGGTTACTGCTGGCAGACAATTTTAAGGTTATTAGAATTTCACCTCTGCTTGGGTGAGTTTCACTCTGGTCTATGGACAGACTGTACTGATTACTTCAGCCAACATTCTCCAAAACATTGGACAATGATCACAAAAGGGACCATGGAAAAGGAAAGGACATTTCTCTGAAGGGAGGAGAGAACTTCCACTTTGACTATGACCTTGTCTAAATAAGAGAAGAGTTGGAGAACTCAAAAGGCTTCCCTAGCCTTGGAAACTCATCACTGGAGCATAGGGAGATTACTGATGCCGCAAACAAGAGTGTCAATTTGTTAAGTCAACAACAGGAGTCACTGTGCACTTACTCCTCATGTAGGATCTCTGTCCTTAATGTGCTGTACATTGAGATTTAATGCTATAATGAGTACTCAAACAGTATTTTTCACTTTGTGTTTCCATGTGGGTGCAAACTGTTGAAATCTTTACTTAATGTATACTAAACTGATCTTCTGTATATATAGAAAATTGAAAATGGATCGTGATATGAATGGAAGGGGAGAGAGAGCGGGAAAGGGGAGGGTTGTGGGTGGGAGGGAAGTCATTGGGGGGGTGGGGGGAAGCCAATGTAGTCCATAAGCTGTACTTTGGAAATCCATATTCATTAAATAAAAGGTAAAAAAAAGAAGGTGATATAAAAGTAGGATTATGGATTTAGGCATGTTTCTGCATCATTTAATCCCACTCGAGTGTGCAGGAGTGAATTAGGTATGTGAAATAAGTATACAGTACCATCTTAATAAGTCAGACCTTAACTTTAAAAAAAAAAAAAAGAAAAGGAAAGGACAAATCAACGCAAGTCAGGTAAAACTTAGTAGTAGGTGAGTAGCTCTATAGTTATACCAATCCACCCATTCTTTATTAATAATATCAACATTTTGTGGATTTGTAAGTATATCTACTGGTAGATTAAATTTCACAATAATGGAAATATTTCTGGTTTCTCATTTATAAGTTCTAACCTAAAGTACATGTATTATGTATTTCTGCTTTGAGAATT